>NC_135546.1:17912987-17920141 GCF_045843805.1 Urocitellus parryii
GCTGGGGGTGGGGACGCTAGACCTTCGGGCAGGGACAGCCCACTCCCTCCACCCACTTTGAAAGGCTGTCCCCTGGTTCAGCAGTGGCCAGCTGCAGGACTCTGGGCAGGACTTTAACCTCCCTGAGTCTCTGCCTCCTGTCAGCCAGATGGGGTCATGGGCTCACCTAACTCCGGGAATGCTTGGGGGACCAAAGAAAAGATTTGTGGCCCTGCGCGGTGGTGCACGTCTGGCATTCCAGCAAGCTCCGGGAGGCTGAGGCAGGAGGATTGCGAGTTGGAGGCCAGCCTCAGCAAAAGCAACTCAGCGAGACCCTGCCTCTAAATAAAATAGAAAAAGGGGCTGAGGACGGGACTCAGGGGTTAAGCACCCCCTGAGTTCCATTCCTGGGACCAGAAAAAAAAATTTTTGCAAAATCCCCACCCAATGTCCAGCTACTGTAGTGCTAATTCTGGTCCCCTAGGAGCTTGGGGACCAGGAGGTACTTGCTTGGGGGCTGTCACCTGGGCTCATGCATCGGGTGGGGGGAGGTTTGGGGGCGATGGCATCTTGCAGGTCGCGCACCCTGGAAGGACCCCCGAGGGCTCGGTGGGCGGGGCCTGGAGGGCGGGGACACGGGGTGGAGCCAAGGCCCCTCCCTTGCAGCCTGAGGAGGCACGTCTCGGCCATCAACCGGCTGGCCCAGGACAACTTCTTCTTTTGGGACTATGGCAACGCCTTCCTCCTAGAGGCTCAGCGAGCAGGTAGGCCAGAGGGGAGGGCCGGGAGGGTCCCCTCCTGCCACCGAGCCAGCGCCCCAGGAATCTCCCCTGAGCCTCTACCCGGGGACCTTTCTCCCAAAGCTGGTCCTCCCAGGCGGGCAGCTGGGCCTCTCTGGGCCTCAGTTTCTCCATAATGATGATGATGATGATGATGATGGACCAAGGACTGAACCCAGGGGTCCTTACCCACGGAGCCCCGTCCCCAGCCCTTTTTCTATTTTATTGAGAGACAGGGTCTCGCTGAGTGGCTCAGGGCCTTGCTCAGTGGCTGAGGCTGGCCTCCAACTTGCGATCCTCCTGCCTCAGCCTCCTGAGCTGCTGGGATGACAGGCGTGCGCGACTCACCTTGTTGACGTCACCATGTGGTGGCCATGTGGGTGCTCACCCCGGGGACTGGGCATTCTGTCCGTAGGAGCGGATGTGGAGAAGAAAGGGGCCAATAAGATGGAATTCCGCTATCCCTCCTATGTCCAGCACATTATGGGGTAAGTGACGGGGTGGCCACCAGTTCCAGGTATCCAGTGTCACCCCAGTCCCTTTCAGGGGCCTGGGATGTGGCGTTTGGGTCCAGCCGACCACCCTCGAGGTCATGTGCTGTGAGACCCTCACGCAGCCCCAAAGCAGCCAGGTACCGGGTCCCAGGTTTCCCACGATGACAAGGGACCAAGCCCCAAGAGACTCTGTCAGGAGCTGGTGAGGAGACAGGTGGGCACCAAGGGGCAGGACACTGAGGTCCCTTCCTGTGAGCCCCGGAGACTCTTGTCCAAGAGCCTGTCCCCTAGGTGGGCCTCTGGGGTGCTGTTGGGGACAAATGTGGGAATTCCTGGCCCTGGACAGAGGTCACCACAGGCACAGGCAGCCCCGGGCAGCCCGGTGGAGTCTTCTCCCAGGGCTGAACACCGCACGGGGTCCTCAGTCCTTGCCCTTGTCACAGACTTCTGAGGCCGGCCTCCAATTTGAGATCCTCCTGCCTCAGCCTCCCGAGCCACTGGGATGACAGTGTTTCCCACACTGATGGCTCCTCCGGCCAGGGCCAGGGGTGTGGCCCACGTGGGCTCCTTTCTCGGCTCACACACCTGGTGACGGGTTTTCCCGTCATTTTACAAAGAAAACAGGTGGAATTTTTTGGACCCAAATCTCTGATGGCCGTTTGAGACGAATTCTGCTTGTTCTTGTTCTGGTCGCTCTGGTTGGCATGTCCCCCCGGGGCCACACCCCTGGCCCTGGCCGGAGGAGCCATCAGTGTGGGAAACATTTGTCCCTGCAGGGACATATTTTCCCAGGGATTCGGGCCTTTCCGCTGGGTCTGCACATCTGGGGACCCCGAGGACCTAGCTGTCACGGACCAGCTAGCCACATCTGTCCTGGAGAAGGCCATTGCTGAGGGAGGTAATGTCCTGAGGGGGGGGGTGTAGGGGAGGTGGGCCCTATGTGCACACTGTCCCCTGGAGATGTCCTCCCCTGTGCGGGTCAGGATCCTCCGGGTGGAATTAACAGGAAGCCAGTGCATTGGTTAGCTTTGCAGTACTGTGACAAAAGGCCTGAGAAAATCAGCATGGTAGACAAAAAAGGTTTACCATGTCGGAGGTTCCAGGGTACGGTTGGCCCCGACTCCTGGATTTGGGGACAGAGTCAGAGCAGGCATCTGTAGCAAGCAGCCTGGACCAGGAGGGCCCAGGACTCCAGCAGGGGCGCCCTCTGCCCACGACACCCCACTTCCTCTCTGCAGCAACGACGGAGTCTGTGAAACTACAATATATGGACAATGTCCGCTGGATCCGCGAGGCAGCCAAGCACCACCTGGTGAGGGCTCCCAGGGGAGGACTGGAGAGTCCTGGGGGAGGCTGAGTTGACACAGGACCACATGTGACCATGCCAGAGCCCCTGGGAGGAGCAGTGGCCACCCCCTTGCCCTAGAAAAGAGAGATGGATACAGGGACCTTAGACCAGGTGGCTGGGGTGACAGGTGGAGGAACAGGAGCCCCTTGTGAAGTATTGCCAGCAGATCAACATGGTACTGCCACCCTCAAAAATACGAAGTTCTTGGGGGGGCGGGAATCAAAAAGAGCCTATCATCCCCGTGGCTCAGGAGGCTGAGGCAGGAGGATCGCAAGGTGGAGGCCAGCCTCAGCCACTGAGTGAGGCCCTAAGCAACTCAGGGAGACTAAATAAAATAGAAAAAGGGCTGGGGACCCTGGGTTCAATCCCTTTGTACCACAAAAAAAAAAAAAGAAAAGAAAAGAAAAGAAAAGAAAAGAAAAGAAAGAAAGAAAGAAAGAAAGAAAGAAAGAAAGAAAGAAAGAAGAAAGAAAGGATCGCAGGGGGAGGTTAATCCCATAATGTCACCTCCCTGGAGCTCGAGGAAGTGGGGCTCTCAGAGTCTCCAAGATCCATGGCTCACCCCTGGGCAGCTCAGACCTCACAGGGACACACGGTGGCCAGGGGCTGAGGGGAGGGTGTGTCCCAGTCTGCCACGCACCTGGAGGGCCATCTGGGGTCCCCTCAGGCCACACACCAGGGGCCTTGTCTAGGGATCAGAGGGGCCTCCAGGCTGCTGGGGACGGTGGCTTGGTGACGCCAGCGCGTCCCCAGGTCCTGCCTCTTGCTGAGGGTCTCTTGGACTCGCCCTGCAGGTGGTGGGCTCCCAGGCACGGATTCTCTACTCGGACCAGAAGGGCCGCGTGGCCATCGCTGAGGCCATTAATCAGGCCATCGCCAGCGGGAAGGTCAAGGTGAGGCCCTGCCGTCCAGGGGGTCCTCCCCCATGCCCTGCAGGCCCCACCTCCCGAGCCTTCTGGAACAGCCAGACCCTTGCCCTCTGCCTCTGGTGGCTCACCATCCTGCACCTCCCTTTGCCCCAGGCACCCGTGGTTCTGAGCCGTGACCACCACGACGTCAGTGGCACTGACAGCCCATTTAGGGAGACCTCCAACATTTACGACGGCTCTGCCTTCTGTGCAGGTGTGGACCCCGCCATATACACACTCAGCTGTCCATGCCTGGCCTCCCAGAGGCTCGGGAGGCTGAGGCAGGAGGATCGCAAGTTGGAGGCCAGCCTCAGCCACTCAGGGAGAATCTGTCTCAAAAGGAGAAGGGCTGGGACGTCGCTTGGGTGGTAGCGCTCCTGGGCTCAATTCCCCTGTAGGATCAAAACAAAAAAAAAAAAAAGAAAAAATCTAGGGCTTTGATTGATCGGGGGAACCTCATGCAAATTCAGGGCGGAAAGACCGTCCACAGGGGCGCCCTTCTGAGCATGCTCAGTTGGAGATCATGCGCCCCACACCCCTGAGCCCCATCCCCAGCCCTTTTTCTATTTTATTTGAGAGACAGGGTCTCCCTGAGTGGCTCAGGGCCTCGCTTTGGCTGAGGCTGGCCTCCAACGTGCGATCCTCCTGCCTCAGCCTCCCGAGCTGCTGGGAGGACAGGCGTGCGTCACGGCGCCTGGCTCCCCTCATCCTCTTTTAAGAGAAGGGGCGAGGCTCCTTGACTCTGGGTCTCCACAGTTAAGATGTCTCTGGGTTCTGCAGCTGGTTCTCTTCTAGCTGCGGGCTCCGGGGCTCAGGACTAGGGAGGCCTAACCTTGGAGGAGAATCGTAGGAGACTCTGGGTCTTTGTGGTGCCTCCTGCTCAGCTGGGATTCTGCCAGCACAAATCATGGCTGTTCCCGGAGCCACCGGTCCCTGGTTCCCACTGGCCCAGCTGTCACCTTGTTCTTGCATCCTGAGCCTGGCCTGCGCTCAGGCCTCCTGGACAGAGGGACGTGGGGCCTGGTGGACAGAGTGACGCATGCTGTTCTTGCTTCTGCAGACATGGCCGTGCAGAATTTCGTAGGAGATGCCTGTCGTGGAGCTACCTGGGTCGCGCTTCACAACGGAGGGGGCGTGGGCTGGTAAGGAGTGGGTCAGAGGATGGGCTGGGGGCTGCTGGGACAGCGTTATCAGGGAGAAACCTGCACAGGGGACTCCACTTCTTTGGGTCACACCTGTCACCTAGGACGTGACGGTCTGTTGTGAGTGCCCAATAAGAACAGCAGCCCCCCTTCCCAGGTCAGCATCTAGGGGTCTTCCTGTGTCCTCTGAGAGCCTCGCTTGAAAGCATGACGTGCCAAAGCCAGATGTGGTGTGCACACGCCTGTCATCTCAGCAGCTTGGAGGCTGAGGCAGGAGGATGGCAAGTTGGAGGCCAGCCTCAGCCGCTTAGCAAGGCCCCTCAGCAACTCAGCGAGACCCTGTCTCTAAATAAAATACAAAATAGGCTGGGGACGGGGCTCAGGGGTTCAGCGCCTCTGGGTTCAATCCCTTGCTTAGGACCTCCCTAAGTGGCTGAGGCTGGCCTCCAACTTGCCATCCTCCTGCCTCAGCCTCCTGAGCCGCTGGGATAGCAGGTGCCTGGTAGAAGGAACGTAGCCTCGAGGTGCAGCGAGGTTGATGAACTGCGCCTGCGCGTAGTTGCGGGGTGGGGGAGCATCTGGGGTCAGCCTCGCCCCAGTCCTACCTCCAGCGGGATTTGCACCTGCTCTGAGCAGCAGGGGGCGCTGTGGCTTCAGGGCCCAGAGCAGCCGCCCAGGCTCAGCTCCCGGGCCACCTCTGAATTGCCTCGGAGCCTGATTTGGCGGGATCAAGCCATCCCTGATCTTCCTGGGCTGAGTCCTGAAAAAACTGGAGTTTCCCTGAGCATTGCAGAGGGCTGGTTGGCCGCCTGCCCAGGGAGGATGGAATTCTGAGCTGTGCCACGTCAGGTGGCTTTAGATAATGGAAAATAGGACCTGAGCTCAGGTCCCCTCAGCACATGGGCTGCAGAGCCTCGGGAGCCCCAAAAGAGCTGCCTCCTCCCTGGGAGACTGACCTCGCAGTCCTGGGTTTGCCAGGCTGAGTCTGCAGGGGATGAGGTCGAGCCGGAAGGAGAGGGGCTGCCTCCCAACTGGGTGGCCCTGCTGACTTCAAGCAGGAGGTGACACCAAGTGAGCCATTGTCATCCCAGTGGCTTGGGAGGCTGAGATAGGAGGATAGCAAGTTGGAGGCCAGCCTCAGCCCACTTAACAAGGCCCTGAGCAGCTCAGTGAGACCCTGTCTCTAAATAAAAGAGAAAAAGGGCTCAGGGGGGAAGCATGTCACTGGAGATGACCTCAGGGCCTCCTGGTCCAGCTCAGAGGCCAGGATGTGGACACTCTGCCCCCGAGCTCTGCCTCTCTGGTGCCTGGTGGCCCTCTGTCCCCTGGTCTGCATGCTCCAGAGGCCCGTGTGACACGGGTTCCCCTTACTCTGACACCAGAAGCCAGCGCTTTTGGAAACACCCGTTTCTGCCTGCTCCCTGTGTGGGCCAGGTCCAGGGAGTGACCTCAGAACCTCTTGCAGGGGAGAGGTGATCAACGGGGGCTTCGGCCTTGTGCTGGATGGGACCCCAGAGGCCGAGCAGAAAGCAAGAGCCATGCTCAGCTGGGACGTCTCCAATGGCGTGAGTACCCCCCGGACCCCCGGCTCCTCTTCTACCCCATCTGAGGTCTCGCCTCCGCAGCAGATTCAGACTGCAGATCGGGGCCAGAGTTCTCCAGCACTCAGGGGCTCCTCCCGCCCTCCCTGGCCACTCCAGACCTTTTCTAGAACCTTCTTTGCAGTCTCTGACACGGATCTCACCTGTTCAGTGCAGCCTGTCTCTGAGGTGCCCCAGAAATCCCAGCCCTTCCTAGGGGCAGAGCCACCCCCAGTGCTGAAAGGTCTCACTTGGGGCTGGGGAGGGACCTCACTCAACCATGTAGCTGCATTTGTTTTGGTCCCAGGGATGAAGCCCAGGGGTGCTTCACCCCTGAGCCCCTGTCCCCAGCCCTTTTTTGTATTTCATTAGAGACAGGGTCTCACTGAGTTTGCTGAGGGCCTCGCTCAGTGGCTGAGGCTGGCCTCCACTTGAGATCCTCCTGCCTCAGCCTCCTGAGCCGCTGGGAGGACAGGCGTGCGTCACTGTGCCCGTCTTGGAGGGTCTCATTCTTGGGAGGTCCTGACTCGAGCTTGGCCCTGGGGTTGATCCAGGGTGACCCACCTTGGCTGAGATACAGCTGTGGGGCGGGAGGGGCTGGATTCCTTCCAGGACCATCACAGGGGACCCAGGGGACAGACAGGAAGCAGCTCAGAGGAGACCCGGGCTGTGAGCACAGCCTCCGGCAGCTCAGAGTCCGGTGGTGGGACCATGGTTGACTGAGACCTCCCAGGTGGAGTGAGGTCACTTCTAAGAGATGGAGGAGGTGGCTCTGTTTCAGAAGAGGGCAAATCCCTGAAATGGCCCTCGGCAGAGGGGAGGAGGCGGGGGGGGGGGGGGGGGGGGATCCGGCAGATGGGAAAGAGGCTGGTCCTGCACATGGCACCCAGGTCCCCGGGGGTGGCCTTCGGGAGCCATAGTTCC
>NC_135546.1:17920341-18020341 GCF_045843805.1 Urocitellus parryii
AACTTGTGATCCTCCTGCCACGGCCTCCGGAGCTGGGGGTTACAACAGAACTGCCACCACCGGCACCAGGCTCCACTTCCTTCATTTCAGAGTAGGAGATACAGACGGTGAAGGAGCAGAGAGAGGGACCCAGAAAACAACTGCAGGGATAGAGGGGTGTCAAAGGAAGGAAGTGGGGGGGGGCTGGGTAAAGTTGGGACTTTGGATCAGAACTTTAGCACAGCCTCCCAGGAGGATCCAAGGAACCGCCACCGAGTCTCTGGAGGCAGGGACTAGGTGGGCCTGTTGGAAAAACTGGAAAGAAGGGAGTGGGGAGCGGGGCAGTGGGGTTCTGTAGTGGTGGGAGTGACGAATGCAGGAGTTGGGTGGGAATCGGAGCCCTGTGTCCAACAGGTGCGGTGGGAGGCAGTCGGGGAGGGAGGCTGAAGGCCAGCTACTCCGTTACTTTTTGAGTTTGGATCTCAGTGCTGGTCACTGCGAATTTGGATGGAATCCAGAGAAGAGCGGTAGGAGACGGAGAGAGACAGGGTGGCCAGGGAGGATGTGCAACTTAAGAATTTGCAACCTGAGGCTGTGTCGACTTATACAGTTGGTCCACCTAAGCAGACTCCCATCAGGAGGCCCTGCGGGCCAGGAAAGGCTCTCGGGCAGTGCAAGGAAGGTCTGGGGGCCGGGGGTGGGGAGGTTGGAATGAGCTTCAGCGCGCTCCTGAGGAAGCTGTCCAGCCGGGTGGACAGCTGTACATTCAGACTGCCGGTTCCTGGCTGTGTGAACCTCAGGCAAGACACTCAGTCTCTCTGTGCCTGTTCCTTCGTACGTGCGAGGGTGAAGATGAATCAGCTCACAGTCACAAAGCCCAGTAAACGCTTCCAGACGAAGCGTCCGATTTAATCCCTTGGCCTGCGCTAACCAGACCCAAAACCTCCGCCCTCCATGGATCAGAGCCCAGGGCGCTAAGGACGCCCCGGCTCCGCTCCAAGGAGCCCCGCCCACGGCCCCGCCCACAACGCCACGGTCCCGCCCCTCGAGGCCGCGCGCACGGCCTCACGGCACCGCCCCTCGGCGCCTCACCCACAGCTCCACGGCCAAGGCCCCGCCCGGCGTCGCTCGCACAGCCCCACGGAACAGGCACTCGGCGCCCCCGCCCACAACACCACGGCCCCGCCCATCGGCGTGGCGCGCAAGGCCCCACGGCAATCCCCACTCCGGACCCCGCGCCACGCGCAAGGCCTCACCACTCGGCGCCCCGCCTCACCCCCGGCCCCGCCCCAAGACGCCGCGCACGTCACGACTGCCCAGCAGCCCCCGCGCGGCACGCCCCCTGCTCCCTGTGGCGCACGCGCGGCTCGGAGCTGGACTCCAGGCCGTGCTCCGCGCCGGGCCTTGGTGGCGACCTCTTCTGGCGGCGGCCACTCGGCGTCGCGCGCATGCCCGGGAGGGGCGGACCGCTCTTCCTGCGAGGCGGCGGCACCGACGCCGCTGCTGGGCCCAAGATGGACCTCCCAGCCCTGCTCGCCGCCCCGGCCGCGCGCGGAGGCCAACATGGCGGCGGCGGCCCCGGTCGGCTACGCCCGCGGCCCGGGGCCGCCCCTGAGCGCGGGCCGGGCCCGCGCCGCCTGCTGCTGCTGCGGGGCCCGGAAGATGGCGGGCCCGAGCCGCGGCGTGAGGAGGCCCCGGGGCCCAGCCCGCCGCCCCCCGAGGACGGCGGCGACGCCTTCGTGGTGCTGCTGGAGGTGGCGCGCGGCGCCGCCGCCGAGGCCCGGGAAGGCGGGAAGCCGAGCCCAGCCCGGGCGCGAGCCCCGCCGGCCGCCCCCCGAGCCGCCGGGCCCTGGCGCCGGCCCGGCCGCCGCTCCCGGCGCGGCCCTCGCCGGCGCCGTCGCCCTCGACCGCCGGGACCTGCTCGTGCGTCTCGATCGCGGCGTCTTCACGCTGGCGCCGCCGCCGCGCCCGCCCGGGACGGCCGCGCCGCGCCCGCCCGCGCCCCCGGGCCCCGCCGCCGCCGGCCGCCGCGCGCCCCCGGGCTACCGCTGCCCCGAGCCGCAGTGCGCGCTGGCCTTCGCCAAGAAGCAGCAGCTGCAGGTGCACCTGCTGACGCACGGCGGCCCCCAGGCGCGCCGGCCCTTCAAGTGCCCGCTGGACGGCTGCGGCTGGGCCTTCACCACCTCCTACAAGCTCAAGCGACACCTGCAATCGCACGACAAGCTGCGCCCGTTCGGCTGCCCCGTGGGCGGCTGCGGCAAGAAGTTCACCACCGTGTACAACCTCAAGGCGCACATGCGCGGCCACGAGCAGGAGAGCCTCTTCAAGTGCGAGGTGTGCGCCGAGCGCTTCCCCACGCACGCCAAGCTCAGCTCGCACCAGCGCAGCCACTTCGAGCCCGAGCGGCCCTACAAGTGCGACTTTCCCGGTAACCGCGGGACCCGCCGCCGGGGGAGGGGGGTGACCGGCGGGGGGACCCTTCGCTGGGGTTGCATTGGAAGGTTTTTCTTTTCAAAAGCACCAGGGGTGCTGACCACGGACCCACACCCAGCCCTTTAGAGACAGGATCTTGCTCAGTGGTCGAGGCTGGCCTCCAACTCGCGATCCTCCTGCCCCAGCCTCCCCGCTGCTGGGATGACAGGCGTGCGCTCTCCTGGGGCCTCGTTCCATTGGGAATCTTAACCCTGCCCTGCTGCGGGATTGCTGCAGCCAGGTAGCGCCCTGTCATCTCGGCCGTCTGGGGAGGAGGCTTCCTTTAGTGAGAGTGATGACGTGTCTTGGGGTTTCGTTATCAATCAGAGCTTTATTTGGTTTAGGTGTGTTGTTTAGAAACATGGACGGGTGCCGTGGTGTTCTGGAGGAACAGGTGAACAAGGCCAGGGACCGCACTTTATTGCACGAGGGAGTCACCTGCTGCAGGTGTCTGGCGAGTCCCATTTCTTGTGCCTTTCGGACTTTGACATTCTTTTCACTGCAATTCAGCACTTTGTGAAGGATAAGAGGTTTCCTCCTCTTGCAGATGAGGATGCAGGTTTCTAGGGTGATGTCCCCTGCAGGTTTTCTCCTCCACCGTGGGGACCGACAACCCCTGGAAATGCTAAGACACCCACACAGTGTGACCTCTGAGCCAGCGTAGGCAGGAGACCACTCTTGGTCCAGAGGACAGGAGTGTGGGAAAGGAGTGGGCTGGAGGGAAGCAGGGTCTACCTGTGTTCAGAGCCTGGGTGGGGGGTGGTGACCGTGGCAGCTGTGGGATCACCAGGTAGTGGCCACAGGACGTTTCCCATCCCATTCATTCAATCATAACCTGAGCCAGTGCCTCACGTGTGAGTCGTGAGCACAGACCCCACGGACCTAGGAATGCAGGCGGTATAAAGTGTGTTAGGACTCGGGTATCTTTAGAGTGCCACTTTGTCCCCAGGACCTGGGGCGCCCTGTTTTGGAGACCCTTATCCCACCGGCTGGAAATCTTTTTTTATTTTTTAATATTTATTTTTAGCCGTAGCTCCACACAGCGCCTCCATCTCCTTTCTTTTTGTGGGGTGCTGAGGTTCGAACCCAGGGCCTTGCGTGTGCGAGGCGAGCGCTCCACCGCTGAGCCCCAGCCCAGCCCTCGGATCAGCTCTGCGAAGCTGGCGGTGGCTGTGACCCTGCTGTGACAAGAGCTTCGTCCTGTGGTTCAGGGATGCAGGTCAAGGCCAAGGACCCCAGGGTTGCGCTGGCTCCTCACTGGGGCTTGGTAGGCGCAGAGAGCACTCAGCGCAGGCCCATCAGGTGCCCCAGGAGTCTTTCCGTAGCCTGAGCCAGGGCGATGGCAGGGACCCCAGGTAGCAGTGTTGAGGGAATGCACCCCAGCACACTGGAGGGTGCGATGGAGGGGACACCGAGACTTAGGAAGGTCCCCGCTGCCCAGGTATAGGAATCTAGAAAGACGTCCCCAGGCGGCCTTGCTCAGGGCGCTGCGGTGCCACCTGCCCTCGCTCCCACACCTTGCGCGGCTCCAGAAGGGCGACAGGTGCCTCCACAGGGCACCTGCCCAGCGTCCAGCAGCCCGGCTTGGTTGTCAGACATGGCTGGGGAGGCCAGCGATGGCCAAGGGCAGCCCCTGGGGCTGGCGAGGCCGCGAGGCACTGAGGGTGGAGTGGGGACGAAGGCAACCGAGCAGGAACCTGAGGAACGGGAAGGGACACGGAGATGGGGAAGGGGGACTGTCAGAGGAACCCCAAGTGTGGAGGCCCAGGAAGCCGAGCCTGTGGGCAGGCAGGCAGGACACGTCCACTGGCGCTTAATTTTCCTGGGGTTTTCTTGGGGACCAGCAGTGGCACTTGAGCCCGTGGAGGGCAGGACTCTTGCCTGCAGATCAGCGCGACAGACTGGCCTCTGATGGCTGTGACCATAGGGCCCGTGGTCAGTTAGTTGCCCCTATCCAAGTCACAGTGCAGCAAGTGGCCGCCGTCGCCATCCCTTCTGTAGCCGTCACGAGGCCACATGTCCCCGATCACAGTCAGGACTCTAGAAATGGCTTTTGAGTCACCATCTCCCTGTCTGCTCAGCATGGCCATGTCCTGGGCTGTGGCCAGCATCCGGGCTGTGGGCAATGTCCCGAGTGGAGGCCAGCATCCACGCTGGGGGTAGTGTCCCGGGCTGAGGCCAGCGTCCAGGCTGTGGGCAGCGTCCGTGCGCTGGGTCCCGGGCCAGAGCGGGCTGTTTCTCTGTGCAGGCTGCGAGAAGACCTTCATCACCGTGAGCGCCCTCTTCTCCCACAGCCGCGCGCACTTCAGGGAGCAGGAGCTCTTCCCCTGCTCCTTCCCCGGGTGCAGCAAGCAGTACGACAAGGCCTGCCGCCTCAAGATCCACCTGAGAAGCCACACAGGTAGGAGCAGGCGGCCCACGGGTGCTGGGGCGACAGTCCCCTCTGAGAGCCTTTGGATGCATGACCCTGCTTTGCAATGTTTTTGTTTTCTTTGACAAAGGTGAAAGGCCATTCATATGTGACTCGGACAGTTGCGGCTGGACCTTCACCAGTATGTCCAAACTCCTGAGGCATAAAAGGTAGGCTGGCTGACTGCGGGGGCTGGCAGCTCTGAAAGCGGATGAGCTGTTTTTTTTTTTAAAAAAAAAAAACTATGTAGGAGCCGGGCCCGGTAGCGCATGCGTACGATTCCAGCGGCTCAGGAGGCTGAGGCAGGAGGATCGTGAGTCGGAGGCCAGCCTCAGCAACAGCAATGTGCTCAGCAGCTCAGGGAGAGACCCTGTCTCTAAATAGAATACAGAATATGGCTGGGGACTGGGGGCTCAGTGGCCGAGAGTCCCTGAGTTCAATCCCTGAAACCAAAACAAAAAGCGAGCGTGTAGGGATTTTTGAAAATTGGAAAACTGTGAAGAAAATTGTTGAGAGTCTCATCCCCTGGAGACAGGTTTCCTAAGTGTTCTTTATTGTCATCCTATACATACAATGACATTTTTTGTGTTTTTGGACACTGAAGGATAAGTTTGACACCCGTAGGGCCTGTGTCCCAGGGATGCTTGTCCCTTCACACGGGTGTCACATTCCATTTTCATGACAGCGCTGACCCTGCTGTCTCTGTCCCTGATGTCATGCCTGGGCTTGCACAGCTGGGCCCTGGGGTTTGATGGAAGAGCGATCCTTAGGAAGGGACACGGGACCCTCCAGCTTGCAGCCTGAGCCCCGTGCCCATCTCTGCTGTCTCTATGGCTTGGTGACAGGGATTTCTAAACAGTGGGACTCTGCTGCTCCTAGAAGCGACACTGACTGTCCTGTCTGGGACTCAGGGGCAGCCAGGCAGCAAGCCACACGTGGTCAGAGCTGGCCGAGGTTTTCTGAGCTGTACTGACCGTTTTTTCCAAGTGAAGAGAGCTCATGGTTTGATGTAATTTTGCAGAATTTAAGCAGGGAATTGCCTCTGGGCTCACAGCTGCTGCTTCTCTTCCTGTCCCTGCAGGAAACACGACGATGACCGGAGGTTCACCTGCCCCGTGGAAGGCTGCGGCAAGTCCTTCACCCGCGCAGAGCACCTGAAAGGGCACAGCATCACCCACCTGGGCACCAAGCCCTTCGAGTGCCCCGTGGAAGGTAGCGTGTCACACTACTCCCAGCTCTAATGAAGCGCCAGGCCACCTCGGGCACTAGATCCCATGGGTGAGCTGAGCCTCAGGTAGGGGAAGGCCAGGTGAGTGCAGGTGGCAGTCTGGGGTTTACCTAGCCCGTCTGGGGAGCAGCGTCAGAAGGAGGCCCAGACCAGGGTTCCCGTCTGTTCGCCTCCAGCCCTGCCACCCGCTCAGTCGGTGGCTCTGAGTGGTAACTCACTATCTTGGGGCAGTTGGAAGGTGGCCAAGCTCAGCTCAGGTTTATTTATTTTTTTGGTCCTAGGAATTGAACCCAGGGCCCTGGACCCCTGAGCCCCGTCCCCAGCCCTATTTTGCGTTTTATTTAGAGACAGGGTCTCCCTGAGTTGCTCAGGGCCTTGCTTTTGCTGAGGCTGGCTTTGAACTCACGATCCTCCTGCCTCAGCCTCCCCAGCTGCTGGGATGACAGGTGTGCACCACTGTGCCTGCCTAAACTCACTTTTTGTTGTTTTTTTTAGGTACCAAAAATTAAACCCAGGGGAGTTTAACCACTGAGCCCTGTCCCCAGTGCACTCCCCCCCCCGCCTTTTATTTTGAGACGGGGTCTTGCTAAGTTGCTGAGGCTGGCCTCCAACTTGCAGTCCTCCTGTCTCAGCCTCCCAAGTTGCTGGGATGACAGGCGTGCACCACTGTGCCTGGCCTAGGCTGACTTTCTGAAAGGGCTGTTAGTAAGCCGAGCGCAGTGACCACACTTGTGATCTCAGTGACTCAGGAGGCTGAGACAGGAGGATCACAAGTTCAAGGCCAGCCTCTGCAACTTAGCATAGACCCTGTCTCAAAGGTGCGCTGCCACTTGAGCCACATCCCCAGCCCCATGGGTTGCTTTAAGGTGCCGGGGACAGGGTTCACCTGACAGAAACCTGTTGTGTGGCCCGCCGAGCTGGCCCACGCTGGGGCCGCAGAGGCACTAGGGAGCAGCAGACCAGGGCAGGCCTGGAGGTCCCCAAATGGGTGGCCTGGGCTGCTTCTCTGGGCTTTGCCTTTTCAGTCTGGAGAAGGGGAAAGAGAGGGCAGAGACCGCTCAGAGCTGAGACCAGCTCTTAGAATGTGGTGGACACAGTACAAGTGGAGTGGCCAGGCTGCGTGGGCTCATGGGTCCTTGTCATGCTGCTGGGGTGGCAGGTGTCAATCAGGAGGCGGTCAAGGCAGTGATGAGAAATATGAATTCTGAGCTGGATGTGGTGGTGTGTGCCTCTCATCCCAGCAGCTCAGGAGGCTGAGGCAGGAGGATTGCAAGTGGGAGGCCAGCCTCAGCCACTCAGCAAGTCACTAAGCAACTCAGTGAGACCCTGTCTCTGAATCAAATGCAAAACAGGGCTGGGGACGGGGCTCACGGGTCGAGGGGCCCGAGTTCAACCCCTGGCACCCCCCAAAAATATACAACTTCTGGAGTCCAGTCTGCGTGAATCCAAGTCCCGACTCTGCCCCGTGAGTCGCTGTGCGATCTGGGATAGGCAGCTTTAACTCTGTCAAGTGAGACCAAGTTGACCAGACTCCACCTTCTTAGCAACCCTGGGAGGGACGGAAGGGCGCAGGGCCAGCTCGGGCAGGTCACAGGCCAGAGACGTGGCTGGGGCAGGGCTTCGGGGTTCCTGGTCTCTCTGGTCTCCTCTGAGCACCTTGCTCCATTGTTTCGGGTTGTTTTGGTCCCAGGGATCGAACCCAGGGGCCTTTAACCCCTGAGCCCAGTCCCAGCTGTATCGGGTATTTTATTTAGAGATGGGGTCTCACCGAGTTGCTTAGGGCCTCCCTGAGTGGTTGAGGCTGGCCTCCAACTTGGGATCCTCCCATCTCAGCCTCCCGAGCTGCTGGGGTGACAGGCGTGGGCCACCGTGCCTGGCAAGCAGCTTGTTGTGGATCTTCCTTCCTGTGGTGCTGTCCTGGGGACACTCCGCGTGCATCCCTTCGAGGCACCGGTGCTTAAAAGCTGGGCCTCGTGGCCCTGCCCTGACAGGGGTGTGCTGGTTCCTCGTCATCTTCAGGTGTGACTCTCCCCGTCCTCTGTTCCAGGGTGCTGTGCCAGGTTCTCCGCTCGCAGCAGTCTCTACATTCACTCCAAGAAGCACCTCCAGGACGTGGGTGCTCCCAAAAGCCGCTGCCCGGTGTCCAGCTGCAACAGACTCTTCACCTCCAAGCACAGCATGAAGGCGCACGTGGTGCGGCAGCACAGCCGGCGCCAAGGTCTGCACCTCCCTGTCCCTCAGGGTGCCACCAAGATGTGTGCCTGACCCCGGGGGACAGAGCCAGGCTGCTTGTGGCTAGGTCGTGAAGTCAGAAGCCGTGGACCCCAGGGATTGACCCCAGGGGCCCTCGACCCCTGAGCCCCCTCCCCAGCCCTATTTTACATTTTATTTAGAGACAGGGTCTCCCTGAGTTGCTCAGGGCCTCACAAAGTGGCTGAGGCTGGCCTCCCACTTGCGATCCTCCTGCCTCAGCCTCCTGAGCTGCTAGGATGACAGGTGTGGGCCACCACGCGGAGGGGACCTTGACAGGGCCTGGTGGAGAGGTCCTGACTCGCCACAGTTTGCCTCTGCTCCTGGCCCGTGGAGGCTGGGCCGTGTGTTACTAGCCAGTGCCCCAGCACCACTGTCCTGGGTGGCAGGCAGCACCCTCCCGGACACAGCTCCCACTGTGGGCAGAGCCTCTTGGGAACAGCTGCGGAGGGGCCCTTTGCCACCTGAGTCTGTCACTTTTAACTCCAGGACGAAGTCTGCGTAGCTCTCATGGTCATGTGTTGTCAGAGTCTAGTGCAGGATTCGCCTGCAGCCGGGCTTAGTAAGTGTCCGTCTGTCCTCTGGCTCTGTCAGCCTGTGTTCAGGTGGCTGTGTGTCCCCGCCCCAGACACCTCCACCTTTGGTGGTCATCCCCGTGGCCTTTCCAGGCCCTTGCATAAAGAGGTGTCCCTTCTAGCTCTGGGGTGTCTTCAGGACGGGGTTGCTGGCTCCATGGGGAATTAGGCCATGTCCCAGCCACTCAGGAGGCCGAGGCAGGAGGCCGAGGCAGGAGGCCTGCAGGTTCGAGGCCGGCCTCAGCAGTGGGGCGCCACGGTGCATCAGAGTAGAACAGAGACGGGCTGGGCTGGGGCTCGGTGGCTCAGTCTCCCTAGGTCCACCCCTAGAACCAGAGGAAGAGGAAAGTCGGTGTGTAGTGGGCACCTCCACTCGGCCATCGTCGGAGGTTGTTGGACTACGTTGATGTCACTATTTGGCTCCAAGGGTTTGCTGGTTGTTTAAGTTACTGAGTCGAACACTGGGCAGGCGAGTGCGTAGGAGAGCAGGGACCCAAAGTGGAGACCTCAGGCAAGAGGGTCCACGAGGGTCATTTCTGTGTGAGTGTTAGGTGACAGGGGCCAGGGAGCTGGGTGCTGGGTGCAGGAGACAGGAGCAGTCGCGCCCCAGGTTAGGGCTGGAAGTGGGACGGGCAGGCAGGGAGGGAGGTGGGACACCGAGTCCCAGACAGAGGGACAGGTCTCAGGGGTGGGGCTGCAGCTTGGATCCTGGAGCCAGGCCTGGCCCCACCTTTACTCCCCATGTTGACCTCCAGGTGGCCCCCGCTGAGTTGGGGGTGACGTGGTAGAAGGGGACACGCTTTGGCAAGACATGAGCTGACATAACCTGACTCCAAAAATGTCCCCAGAGCCAGAGCCTCTCTCCTGACTGACTTCTGAAGACTCTGCCAGGGGGAGGCTCGCGGTCCACTCAGGTGGCCCCCGTGGTACAGGAGAAAGGGCGGTTTTCAGGAACCTTCCCCTGGTCTTGTTACTTCGGGACTGTGGGAGATCATACGTACAACGTCCTGTCGTGTGTTCTAGGGAAATCCTTTTTAAGCCAGGTACTGGGGTCCATGCCTGGAGGCTGAGGCAGGAGGATCCCAAGTTGGAGGCCAGCCTCAGCAACAGTGAGGCCCTAAGCAACTCAGGGAGACTCTGTGTCTAAATAAAAGACCAGATAGGGACAGGGACAGGGCCAGTGGTCAAGGGACCCTGGGTTCAGTCCCTGGTACCAAGAAAAGAAAAAGAGACCCTTGTCAGCCTGACGATGGAGGCGTGTGTGTGAGAAGGGCCCGACATGTCCAGGCCACCCCTTCCCTTGGTGTCCTCTCTGTGTCCTGGCTTCAGTGGACCCTTGTTGGCCATCACCAGGCCGCAGCTCCAGAGGGTAGCAGACGTGGCCAGGAGGGTCTCTGGCCGTCAGTTTAAGCCTGACCAAGATCCTGTCTCCTGAGATCCCACGTAACGGGGGTGTCCGTCCCCTGGCCCTGCGTGACGGGTGTCCCTTCCTCTTGCAGACCTGGTCCCTCCCCTGGAGGCGCCAAGTTCGCTCACCCCCAGCAGCGAGCTGAGTGGCCCCGGGCAGAGCGAGCTCAGCAGCCTGGACCTGGCCGCCCTCTTCTCGGAGCCACCTGCCAGCGGAGGTGCCGCAGCCGCGGGGTCGGAGGAGGCCCTGAGTTCTGGAATCCTCACCATCGACGTCACCTCCGTGAGCTCGTCCCTGGGAGGGACCCTGCCAGCCAACAGCAGCTCCTTGGGGCCCATGGATCCCCTGGTCCTGGTGGCCCACAGTGACCTTCCTCCAAGTCTGGAGAGCCCCCTCATCCTGGGGACAGCGGCCACAGTGCTCCCGCCAGGCAGCTTCAGCGTGGAGGACGTGCACGCGGTGACCACGGGACCCGTGGGCTGCCTGGTGGCCCTGCCCGTGGGCCAGGACCCGGGGGCTTTGTCCTCCAGTGGCAGCTTAGCAGCACACGCCACCACCGCGGCCTGCACCAGCGCCCCCGAGCCGCCAGCCCCCGCCAAGGTGGAGAGGGACCCGCCTGTGGCCCCACAGCAGGCAGGCCACGTGCCACCCCCGCCCGCGTCCTGCAGCCCCCCAGAGCAGCACAGTGCCCGGGACACAGAGCCCGCTGCCGGCCCCGGCGGCCTCTACCTGGTATGAAGCACACCGTCCGTCGCCACGTGGCCGTCCCTCACCTGGGTGGCGAGGACGTCCTGGACCGGTCCCTTCTATGCAGACGTCTCTTAGTGGTTTGCAGAAGGACGCAGCCCTTGGGGACAGACTGAATGTGCCCCTTGACCTGAGGCTGGAACTGCGAGTCCTGGCAGCCCCGAGCAAATCCCTTGCCCTCTCTGAGCCTTAAATCTTGGTGGTTCCTCAATCCGGGGATGCTGCTGGCTGTCCCTAGGCCTCTGACTGCGGGGATCCTGTCACCTGTGTTTGTGTTTCTTGAAAAAACCCGGGGCTGCTCCTCGCGTTGGGATGTGTGGCCTTTGTGCTTTTCACGTAGTGACAGATGGGCAGGGGCACAGCGGGGTGTGGGGTGAAAGGTCGTGGGAATTTTAAAAGAGGCCCAGATATTTTTCCTAAGTAGATTGAAGAAGAAGTGCGGGGGACAGTGTGTGGGGCCGGGTTCCCAGGGGGACAGTGGCCCAGGGCCAGGCTGGACGGTCGAGTCTGATTCTATTTATATCCCTCTCCACTTCATCTAACTTAAAGTAACTTAATTAAAGGTTCTTGGGAGAGTCTGCTTTCCTCAGCGTCCACTGTAGCCACCGCAGATTTTTCTGGAAGGCACAGGTTGAATTACATGGTGACATTCCTGCTATTCCGAATGCCCACTTGACCCGTCCCCTCTTCTGAAGCAGGTTCAGGGCCCCAGATGCTCCCTGGGCCCACTTTGATGTCTTAGAGCACGAGGACCGTGGAGGACCCTTGGTGTCTCTGCTGTCCTGCTCTTGGGTGGCCGAGGCACTGCCATAGCGGTCGCAGAGCGACTGGTGACAGTGGGCAGGGGGAGGTGGCTGCACAGCAGAGCCACGGTGGGGTGAGGCGGAGGAGCGCCAGACGCGGTCCTAACCCTTGTTCGTTCTCTCGCTAGCTGTGTGACGTTGGGCTCCCTCGTGTCCCTGAGTACAAATGGTGTGTGGTGACTGGGCCCCAGGTATGATCTTTGCTGCAGAGGCCCGCCTTCCCCCTCTGTAGTCGCGAGAGTCCCAGGTGACAGCCGTCTTCTGTTGGGACAGAGCAGGGTCCACAGTGAGGAGGGGACAGCGCTGCCCCAGGCCCACTGTGCCCCCTTGGGGCCCACCAAAGCACAAGGAAGGCAGTCCACAGCCCACCTTAGAGCCACCTGGAAGCCATCTCCAGTGTGTTCTCCGCTCCAAGGCCACCACGTTGGCTTCCCCGGGTGACAGGCTTGTGTCTCCGCCTCAGCTGGACATTGGAAGTGACTGCTGGGCTCTAGGGAGTCCCAGAGTCAGGCTCAGGGCGTTCCTCGGTCCCTTGCCCACCCTCCTGCGCTGCGGAGATCGAGTGACTGACACCCTTTTCTTTGGTCCCAGGAAAGTGGGGGCTCAGCAAGAACTGATTCCCGGGCCGTGCAGCTAGCCCAGAAAAAAAAGGAAGGAGCGGCCCGCCGTGCAGGTGAGGCCAGGGCGCTGGCGCTGGGCGGGCGGGTCCCCGTCGCAGCCCAGGGCACGCAGAACCGCGCTCTGTGCGGAACACCCTTGGCCAACTCCTCGCCTTTACGCATGCAGACTCCAGGGGACAGGGCAGCAGCAGCCTCGGGACCCAGCAGGTGGACGCGCCCTGTACTCCCCCCGGTTACAACGTCGGGGTCCCCACCGTGTCCGTTCCCCAGGCGGCTGCAGACTGGCCAGGTGTCACAAGAGCACCAAGCAGCCTCACGTCCCCAACCTGGGCAGGGTGACAACCCTAGGGCTGGGCTGCAGTGTCCCCTCGTCCTGTTTACAGTCACATCGTAGCTTAGTAAGAGTAACTTCTGGGTGCGCTGGTGCCGTCTGTCAGCCCAGCAGCTCGGGAGGCTGAGGCGGGAGGATGGCAAGGTGGAGGCCAGCCTCAGCAACAGCAAAGCTCTAAAACAACTCAGGGAGACCCTGTCTCTAAATAAAACGCAAAACACGGGTGGGGACGGGGTTCAGGGGTCGAGCCCCTGGGTTCAATCCCTGGTCCCCCAAACAAACGAACGAACCCTAGTTTCTGCTCAAGGGCTTCTTAAAGAGGACGTTCCGTGTAGCGAGTGTCACACAGTCACTGCTCACTGGGCTTTGGGAAGGGACACCATCACGGGTCATGCAGTGCCGTGGACAGCGCATGGAGAGCAGGCAAGGAAGGGGGGGGGGTCTGTAGAAGGGACCCCCAGGCGCCAGGCAGAGCTTATGTCAGTGACCGTGAACTTGAGGGGGAGAGACTGCAGACAGGCAGGTGGATGGTGGCCAGTCCCTTAGGTGACCTTAGAGTGTGCTCATGAACGTTCACGTCACCCTTAAGAAATAAGGACATGGGCAGAATCGCAGTCACACGTTGTCACACGTTGTCACACAGTAGGTCTTCAGTGTCGAGTCCCGCAAGGATCCAGACTAGACTTGTCACTGATGTCGTGGTTCTGAACCCACACGAGGCCCAGTGCTCCTTTGGGGGGATGCGACTGTCCCGGCCGCAGGTTCTGCCTCTCCCTCCTCCCGAGCAGGTGGCCTGGGGACTGTCCCTGAACTGGTGTGGCTTCTGCTGAGGGCGTCACCGAGGTGCCGCTGGGCGGGTTCCTGGTGGAGTGTGGGTTTCCTGTTACCTGGGGACCTCGTCGGTGGGTTCTGTGTGTCGACAGTGTTGGGAAGACTTCACAGGGGGTGGCCCTGGTGGCCCTGCTGGGTCGGGAGAAGCCTGTGTGACATCAGGCAGCCCCCTGCACTCTGGGGATGGCCGAGATGTGCTGTCAGCTCTTCACTGAGACCTGGGCGACATCTGTGCAAAGCAGCGTCCCCGTCCCCACCCTTGAGGTGCGCTCACAGGACCGGGGCCATGTGGGTCGTGTTTGGTTTTCCTATAAGACCCGCCTCGGTGTGTTCCGTTTGGGTTTTGTTTTTGTGGTGCTGGGCACCCACCCGGGGGCTCTGCCACCCAGACCCCTTTGATCGTCTCTTTTGAGGCAGGGTCTCCCTAAGCTGCTCAGGGGCCTCACTGAGTTGCGGAGGCTGGCCTCGAACGTGCGATCCTCCTGCCTCAGCCTCCCAGTCACTGGGATGACCGGTGTATCCCACCATGCCTGGCCGTTTGCTATAATTTCAAACAAGAAAACCTGGGGCCTTGGTGGCAGTCCTCTGTGTCCCCACGTCGTGCGCTGCCCAGCCTCCTCTGCTGTCAGCCTGTTCCTCAGTCCTAGTGCATCTGTCAGGGACTTCTCTTGCCACAGTCCCGACTTGACAACAGACATTACCGCCCACCCCCCCACTCCAGTGTCCTTGTGTCCCAAGCATACTGCGCTGGTGGGGACAATTGCAGGCTTTCCCACCCATGACCACACAGACGCTCTGCCGGCCAGGGGCAGCTGGGCCTGCGTGTCCAGCCACTCCAAAGGCTCATCTGGTGCTGCGTGACCTGAGGCTTCCGCTGTTTGTCACACGGTCAGCGTCAGCCACCCGCGTGGGTACAGAGGTGCTCTCACCAGGCCGACACCTCCAAGGACCCGCCGGTCACCTCCCAGGAGCCCGGGCAGGGGTTGGTGCTGCGCCATGAGCCCTCTCTGGCTCCTCAGACCGCCCACTGGTGGGAGCCCGCTGGGCCTGCCTGTAGTGTCCCTCCGCTTGGTGTCTCTGGTAGCCTTGGGCGTCCATCAGTCAGGGGATAGTGCGGGGAGCCCCTCTCCCGCTGACCGACTTGCTCCATTAGTGAGTTTCTTCTGTTCCTTCTACCGTGGTCAGTGTTGGGTCAGGGTCACCCTTAGCATCGTGGTGTGCCTGGGCGTCCCATCCCTGGATGGACGTACCCACCTGGCCTTTCTCCCAGGCTGGACGTCCCTGCTGCCAGTGTCGTGAAGGGCAGACTGGGAACGTGGGTCTCGGAAAGGTGCGCTTTGGGGTGACGGGATCTGAAGTCCCAGGCTGCCCCAGGTGTCACCCTTGACGGTCGAGGACACCCCGGTGCTGGGCTCCACGCCCTTAGAAACAGGAACATCGGCCGACGGGGGACTCCAGGTGGGCGTCTGTCTTCCCACTGCCCAGGAACCCGGAGGGACAGCAGGCTCCACGAGCGTGCCGGAAGGAACAGTGAACTTGGTGACAGAGGCCCAGGGCTTCTGTGTCACAGTAAGAACAGGAGCGAGAGACAGATGTGGGACATGCCAGAAGCAGGCTCCCCCGGGTGTGGTCTGAAGGCACAGCCCATGTCCCTGGGGCGGTGCAGAACCCAGATCAGACAAACCAGGGCCCATGGAAACCTTTACTGTTTCCTGAGCGTAACGTGTAAATTGCAGAGTGAAAATTACGTGGAAGACAAAAGCTGGTCACACGTAGTCACTCCTGAGCAGGTGACTTCTCTATAAGGTCATGATAAAGCGCCTGCTGAGGTTCCAGTGGAAATTAAATGAGATAATACACGCAAAGTCCTCATAAAGCACTCAGAACGTGAGCTGCCCATCGCGGGGCGTG
Organism: Urocitellus parryii; assembly: GCF_045843805.1. Classification (NCBI taxonomy): domain Eukaryota; kingdom Metazoa; phylum Chordata; class Mammalia; order Rodentia; family Sciuridae; genus Urocitellus; species Urocitellus parryii. The sequence goes on from NC_135546.1 coordinate 17,935,907, forward strand.
TGTTCCTGCGCGTGAAAGAGGACGTGGCAGGAGCTGGGCCCAAGCCTGTGCCACAGGTGGCTTCCTGTGAAGTCACAAAGTTCAGTGGAGTCAGCCTCTATTTCAAGAGGACATAAGGGACCGTCCTAGGAGGAGTCAGATCCAGATTTTGATGCTTTTCTGTGACTCACCAAATTCCGATTTGAAAGAACTTTCATTTGGGGCCAAAACAAATCTAGTGGATGCACCCCCAGGCCACCCGCCTCCACTACTCTGAGCAGATTGAGCAAGGATAAAAGGAAGCCCGAAGAATGGCCCAGTCAGTGGGGAACGGAAATCAACGTCTCTCGTAAGCTAAATGGTGGTCACTGAGAATACTTACCACAAAGTGATCATTTTCCAGGAAAACAGCAGTCGCCATCATTCAGAAATGAGAATGAGCCTGGCCAGGTGGCACACGCCTGTCATCTCAGCAGCTTGGGAGGCTGAGGCAGGAGGATCGCAAGGTGGAGGCCGGCCTCAGTAAGAGCAAGGCCCTGAGCCACTCAGCCAGACCCTGTCTCTAAATAAAATGCCAAATAGGGCTGGGGACAGGGCTCAGGAGTTGAGGGTCCCTGGGTTCAAGAATGTCAACAGGAAGCTAGAGAATGAGCCACACACTGCCGTGCTGGTCACACAGCAGGATTGGCCCCTGTATGTGGCATGTGCAGCGCGAGCTGTCCCCAAGCTCTGAGAGATGGATGCTTCCCAGGACAAGCCGGATGAGATGCCCCTCAAAAGGAGCCGCAGACTGGTGGCCTATGGGATGGGGTCAGAAACACCCGAGACCCAGGAACACAGGTGACCTATCTCACCCCCGGGGGCTAAGGGGACGTTAGGCCGTGCTAGCCAGCCCTGCAGTCAGGGGTCGTGGGCATTTGGTGATTTTCCTAACAGATCTTGTGTTTGATTTTAAAAATGGACAGCGGTCAGCGGTGGCAGTGAGAATGCATAATAAAGATGTCTGTAGCCCAAGCCCACAGCCTGCCTCGTGCTTCACGGTGACAGCAACGCCCTCGCTCCACGCACAGGAATCCTCGGGTGGCCATTGTCCCCTGGCATTGCGCGGCCTCCCGGGGCTGCTGACCACTGAAGGAAACCAGGAGAATAACTCGGACCCCTGCCTCAGGTCAGTCGAAGGAGCCAGTCACCAAAGACCAGGTGAACCTAATGGTTCATGTGACAAGATCGATGGCGAAGGAGGGGACAGGAAAGGCCATACCTACAGGCGTGGAGGAGGGGCAGCGCCCTTGGCCAGGGAACAAGCAGTCCAGGAAGGACCTGAGGCCTGGTCGTAGAGGAGGGGACATTGTCGCTGGAGTGGACGAGGTGGGGTTGCTCGGGCCTCGAAGGCCATTGTCACAATTCTGGCTTTCCACTGGGAATTGGAGGAGAAAACATCAGAGGGTGTAAGTAGAAAAAGGGCCTCAGCCAGGCACGGTGGCCCACGCCTGTCATCCCCGCAGCTCGGGAGGCTGAGGCAGGAGGATCTCAAGGTGGAGGCCAGCCTCAGCAACAGCGAGGCCCTAAGCAACTCAGGGAGACCCTGTCTCTAAATAAAATACAGAATAGGGCTGGGGAGGGGGCTCAGGGGTCGAGGGCCCCTGGGTTCAATCCCCAGTAACCTCCTGCCTCCCCAAAAAAGTACATCCTGCCTTTTAAAGGTCGCTGTAGCAACACTTGGAGATTCACAGATGGGACAGGAGTGGCCGAGATCCCAGGGGTGACTGAACACGGGGATTCTGACCGATGTGGGGTGTGGGGGACCCATCACAGAGCTGCCAGCCCTCCATGGCATTGTACCAGAGTCCCACTGGGAAACTCAGGACTTCAGGACCACGTGAGCAAGAATGGCCAGGGAGTGGCACTGTGGTCCTCTAGACTGTCACAAGGCCACAGCAGCTCCAAATGGGAAGTGAGAAACACCCAGGACCAGGGCCATCTTCGTATATGGAGAAGGTGGCTCTTCATGTGATGGACAGATACAGCCCAGCCTTGGGGGAAAACAAGCGAGTCCCCTACAGAAAGAAGATGAGGCTGGGTGGGGTGCCCACCTGTCATCCCAGTGGCTTGGGAGGCTGAGGGAGGAGGATCGCAAGTTGGAGGCCAGCCTCAGCAACTTTGTGAGGCCCTAAGCAACTCAATGAGACCCTGTCTCTAAATAAAATAAAGTCTGGGGACAGGGCTCAGGGGTTAGCACCCCAGGTTCAATCCCCAGTACCCAAGGGGGGAAAGAAAGGAATAAATGGAAATAGAAGCCCAGGGCCAGCCCAGGACAGGAAGCTTCCTCGCAGACTCAGCTGGACATTTCTGGAGGGTCATTCGATGTCTCCACAAGCAAAAGATAAAACTAGTCACACTGACGTTGCCTCCTCCAGTTGCACCTTTGCATCTCGCAGTGGAACCTTCCAGGGCTCTGTATGAAGGTACCTGAGCCCATGGCCACTCTGCGGAGCTGCTGGTGAGGGGACATTGCCAAGTCAGATGGGCATGAAGCCGTGCACCTGCTCCTGTTCGGGGTGAACCCACGTTCCACACACACGCTGGGTGTGTCCCCAGACCTGAGCCTCTGCTTGCTGAGAGAGGGACGCAGCAGGATGCCTGTGCCTCCTACCATGGGTCTTGGTAGCACTGTGGTGGCTGGCAGAGGGGTGAGCTGTGTCCTGCCAGCTCCCACGTTTCCATGGAGAATTTGGGTGGAATTGAGCATTAAAAGTCGATCTGTGATCTCATTTATTTATTATTTATTTATTTTGGTGCCAGGGATTGAACCCAAGGGCCCTCCACCCCTGAGCCCCGTCCCCAGCCCTTTTTGTACTTTATTTAGAGACAGGGTCTCCCTGAGTTGCTCAGGGCCTTGATCAGTTGCTGAGGCTGGCCTCCACCTTGCGATCCTCCTGCCTCAGCCTCCCCAACCGCTGGGATTCTAGGCGTGGCCACTGCACCCGGCAGCGATGTGAGCTTTATAATTATTGTTTTCACTTTCACACGAAAACCTCTGGGCATCGTGGTGACAAGGTTTCTGCCTCCTCTTCCGTTGCTGCTACCGAGAAGGCAGAAGGGCCACCGTGAAGGGCGTTGGGAGGGGCGGTGGGAGGGCAGGGCCTGAGCTCGTGTCACTCCTCCTCCTAGAAGAGTCCCCTGGTCCCTGCGTAGCTGTCCACCTGAGTGTGAGGAAGCTCCACGTAGGGATGGAGTCTGGGCCAAGCGTCTTGGTGGCCAGGGGTCCGTTAGCCCTGGGTGGCCCCACGCACACCCCCCGAGGGCAGGCGGGGCCCTGTGCCCTGTCTGTCTCAGCCACAGGGCGCCTCTGCTCCAGCCGTCCAGAGAGGCTGGACGGTCCCCGCAGAGCAGGACGCGGTCAGCCCAGCTCCTCCTCGTCCCCTTCTGACTCCAGCCTCCCAGGGTCCCAGGCGCCAGGCCCCATGGGTGGCAGGAGCATTGGCAGGAGGTGAGGCGCAGGTGGCCGCAGCCTTGCTGGGTTCTGTTTGGTGACAGTGATGACAACGTCTCTTGTAGTAGTTTTCTACACCCTGTCCCTCTTCTGGACCTTGGTGACATCCAGCCCTCCCTCCTCTTTAGCCCTGGCCTGGGAGGTGGCTTTCTGCTCTGCTGAGGTCTGAGTGTTTGCTGCCGAGAACGCAGTCACCTCTCTGCCCAGTGGTCAGGTCTCTGGGAGAGAGACCAGAGACCTCCCAGGGAGATGGTAAATAGCCAAGGCCGTCACTCTGAGCCCTTTGTGTCAGTCACCCCCTAGCCGGGCACCGTGGCCCACACCTGTCATCCCAGCAGCTCAGGAGGCTGAGGCAGGAGGACCGCAAGGTGGAGGCCAGCCTCAGCAACAGTGAGACCCTGTGTCTAAATAAAATGCAAAATAGGGCTGGGGACGGGGCTCAGGGGTGAAGAGCCCTGGGGCTCAATCCCCAGTACCTCCCCCCAAAAAAGAAATCACCCCCTTTATTAGTCACTACAATCTTCTGACATTTAGGTCCTGAGGTCACCAGTTTCTAGAGGAGGAGCCCAAGGCTAGAGAGACCAGCCCACCCACAACCCTGTAGCTAGTGGAGGGTATGACGAGGAGTGGAAGCCACGGCAGAGTGGCCCCAGAACTGTCCCCGAGCTTCCTGGCTCCTGGTGTCACTCATCTTGGACAAGCAGATCCGGAGATGGCCAGGGATCCTCGCGTACCAGCCAGAGGTGGCCATCGAGACCAGAGGCAGCCCACCACCAGGCGGTGACCGATTCCACTTTATGGAAGGCGCACGGAGATGGCCACCCAGGGAGATCCCAAAGGAATTTAAAATTAAAAAAAAAAATCACTGGTCACTTTGAAGCTCATCTGGATGTTAACCAGACCCATCCAGCAGGTTGAAGGAGCCCGTTAAAGTGGGCTGGCCAGGAGAGGTGGCCCACGCCTGTCATCCCAGCAGGAGGCTGAGGGAGGAGGATCATGAGTTGGAGGCCAGCCTCAGCAACAGTGAGGCCCTGAGCCACTCAGCGAGACCCTGTCTCTAAATAAACTACAAAAAGGGGCTGGGGACGGGGCTCAGGGGTTAAGCACCCCTGGGTTCAGTCCCTGGTATCCCCAAAAAGATGATGGACTATTTCTGGAATGGTCCATCATCTTTCCTGTGACAATTTTTCACGCCTTTACTTCCTGTTACCAAATCAGGACCCCAGTCTGCTGCCCATTACCTGTTTAGCAATGTGTGGCCTTTCATGAAGTGCCAAGGAAGAGTGTGACGGTGACATCTGGCAGGATTCATGGGATGATCTCTGGTTCTGTGCACGCGGGTCTGGATTCTCCAGTAGATTGACCCCCTGGGTGACATCCACACATTTAGCCAGGAAGACACCACTTCTGTCTCTGTCTCTTGCTGCTTAGACGACATAGAGTGTGGCCCCCATGTTGGGCATAATGAAAAAGGTACTTGGTAATTTCACGAAGCCTTCCTTGACTCTGCAGTGGTCTCTCTAATATGCCTTGAAATACGGTTCAGTATATTTATTTGAATTAAAAATTAATCAGAGGCTGATTATTTTTTACTCTTCGGAGGCTGGCTTGCTACTTGAGACTCCTGGCAGACATTTCCAGTAAATTGAGACACTCCATCTGCAGGGGTGTCATGACATGATATTAAACCACCTGAGAATTTGACTTACAAAATATTTTAATGGACACCAACACACGCAGACCAGGTCTCCTTGGAGCAATATTAAAACACAGAAAGGTACATGAACTCACAGGGGAGCAAAGTCCTTCCCACCCTTGATGTGTTGATTTTTTTTTTTTTAAAAACCAGGGATTGAACCCAAGGGTGCTGAACCACTGAGCCTCATCCCCAGCTCTTTATTTAATTTTTTTCCATTTTGAGTCAGGTTCTCGCTAAATTACCTAGGGCCTCACTAAGTTTAGCTGAGGCTGGCCTCTAAATTGTGATCCTCCCACCTCAGCCTCCTGAGCCATGGGGATTCCACGTGGGCGCCACCATACTTGCTGTCTCATGATTTCAGTACAGCTTTGCTTTTGGTATTCTAACTGTTGGCGTTTCTAATATATTTTGTTTGGCATTAGTAGTGATGACAGTGTTAACTTTAACTTCTAGACTAGAAATCCTCATAAACGTTCTACTGTGTCCCTTACTGTTCTTACAAGAAAACATGCTGAGATGACCAAGAGATTTTAAAGCATAAAGTGTGGTCCTGAACAGTTCCAAAAGCCGGATGGAATAGTATAGAGACTCAAGGTCCCAGGAGCTGAGGTGACAGTTCCTGCTAATAAAGAGGCCCTGCGTATCCATCTTGCCGTGGCTCGGCCCTGTTCTGCTGTCTGAAAGTGAAAAAAGCAATTAGAAAAGAGAAGCCAGACGCAGAGCAGTTGTTAGAAACCACACCCCTGGCATCTCAGCAACTCGGGAGGCTGAGGCAGGAGGATCACCAGGTGGAGGCCAGCCTCAGCCAAAGCGAGGCCCTAAGCCACTCAGGGAGACCCTGTCTCTAAATAAAATACAAACAGAAGGGCCCTGCCCATCGTCGCCCTGGGACTCTTTGCCCTTCAAGGAGACGGGCCTCGGAGGCCGAGGAGGAAAGCGGTGGCCAGTGCCTGGGTAAGACAGTGGCACGTGGCACTGCGCCTGTGACCCGAGTCCTTGGCCCTGGCCGGCCTACCTGGGGCTAATCCTGTTGGGGATTTCAGGTCCCTCGGGCACGGCAGACTGACTGTCCATGGAAAGACTGTCCCCAGTGCCGCCTCAGTGGGGCCAAGAGCCACCGATGGATGGCCGGTTGGATCTGCTGGGTCCCATCTCTCGTTTCAGGAGTCCCCAAATCCACTCAGAGGAAACTCAGAGATGGCCAATGTGGGCCTCCCTGCCTCCAGGGAGGCCAAAGCAGCTGTCCACGTGGGAGCCTCCCCGGGCCTCTCGGAGGTCCACCAGGGTCTGCTCTGACAGCCGGGCTCCAGTGCGTCCAGGTTCCGGTCCTGCAGGTAGGCCAGGCGCCACTGAGCCCCCTGGGGACAGGCTGGGCGGGGGGCCGGCACCGCGTCTGCACCCTGACCACTGTGGCCACCACCGCCCGCCCCTGATCGTTGGCCCAGGCCCGTCTCACATCCCAGTCCCCGGTAACCCCACTTCTCTCTCCCCAGCCCGTCTCCCTGCAGCTCTGCAAGCTCTTACCTCGGTCAGGACTGGCGCACCAGGTTTGTGGCCCTGCGTCCCCTGCGTCCAGTTGCCCTGACGGTCTGTGCCCAGTTGGGTGGCCGTCTCCCTGCCCTGCTGAGGGGGGCAGTGTTGGAGGCTGCCCGGGCTGGCCTTGGGGTGCTTGTGGCTGCCGGCCCTCCCCCCACGTGCCATTGAACCTGCAGGGCTGAGGGGACCTTGGGCCACACCAGCCCCCGCCCTAGATGACGCCTTTTGTCTTTCCCCTTTGTAGGGAGAGGGGGCTGGGGACTGAACCAGGGGCCCTCGACCCCTGAGCCCCGTCCCCAAGCCTATTCTGTATTCTATTTAGAGACAGGGTCTCCCTGAGCTGCTGAGGGCCTTGCTAAGTGGCTGAGGCTGGCCTCCACCTGGCGATCCTCCTGCCTCAGCCTCCTGAGCTGCTGGGATGACAGGCGTGGGCTGTGTTCCCCATTTTTTTTCCTACCCTCCTTGAACCCCTGCAGGACAGGCCCAGCCACCCCTCAGGAGCCTAGCAGGGACTTCCAAATGACACCCACCCCTGTGCACCCACACAGCCGTGACTTCAGCAGGCCTTAGAACACCTGCCCTTCCCGACTCATGTCTGAGGGCTGGGATAGGAGGAAGAGGCCGAGGAGCAGGCTGTGACCCCTGGCTGTGGCCCGGCCTGTCCCATGCACTTCTTGACAGGAGTGTCACTGTGGGGCGGAGGTGACACTAGAGCAGGCACCGGGCAGACGCAGCAGGGCGAGCTGGGCAGCAGGGAGCTCCTGACACCAGAGTGCTGGGCAGGCCCCTGCAGGGTGAGGGCCACCGCTGTGGGGGTCCTAGGCTCCCAAGGGATTGGCCAGGGCCGCAGGGGAGCTGGGGGCGGCAGCCAGGGTGGGGCCTGAGGAGCAGGCCCTGAGCAGGGCTCCCTGTGGGCAGGAGGGCAGAGCAACCTAGAGCCCGTGAGATGACGACTCCCCAAGACAGGGCCGGTGAAGGGACAGAGACCCGTCCAGGGGGACACAGCCACAGCCACCAGGTTGAAAATGAAGAAGGTGGCCCGGCACGGGGCACACACCTGCCATCCCAGCTGCTCAGGAGGCTGAGGCAGGAGGATCGCCAGGTGGAGGCCAGCCTCAGCCTCTTAGCAAGGCCCTCAGCAACTGAGCGAGACCCTGTCTCTAAAAAATACAGAACCAGGCTGGGGACGGGGCTCAGGGGTTTAGGGCCCCTGGGTTCAGTCTCCAGGGAAAGATCAGGTGGCAAAGGCAGAGGCCGGGCCTCTAAAATGGGGAGGGCCCTGCTGTGGGCTACGAGGGGGCAGCTGGGAGGACGTGCGGAGGTCAGAGAGACCTGGGTGTGGACCTTCCCTGTCTTTTGTCACCTAGTATAGTCCCAGGCCAGTCCCCGAAGCACATAGGCCCCGTTTTGTTGCCTGTACACTGCGAATCAGTGCTCGGTGACTGACAGGCGGGAGGTCCCCGAGGCAGTGGGACATGGGGGTGGAGCAGGACAGAAGGCCAGTGTTGTAGCGTGGCCGGCCACAGGCTGGGTGTGCACATAAGACAGGTCAAGGGCACAGTGTCCCCTTCCTGAACGGGACCAGAGTGACCAGGCAGGAGATTCCAGGGCCAGCTTCCTCTGCTGCGCCTTGAGCTAGGACCCGGCTGGGACAGTGAGGGCCAGGAGTCACCGCTGGGTCCCTGGGCCTCCTTGGGGCGGACGGCGGGCTCTCCTGGGCCTCACAGTGAGGGCCTGTGGGAGCTGCCGGACAGACAGCTGACAGGCCTTGCTGGCCGTTGCCTCCCCAGGATGATCCCTCGGGTGAAGGAGCCCTGCCTCTGGCCCTCAGTCCCCAGCCCTCGGCCTTCCACCCCTGCTTCACCCTGGATTTGCCTGTCTACGTCCTCCAGGTTAGAGTCCTTATTTATTATTATTATTATTGGGGGGTGGGGGTACTGGGAATTGACCCCAGGGACCTTCAACCCCTGAGCCCCGTCCCCAGCCCTTTTTCTATTTTATTTAGAGACAGGGTCTCCCTGAGTTGCTTAGGGCCTCGCCGTTGCTGAGGCTGGCCTCCAACTTGCGATCCTCCTGCCTCAGCCTCCTATGCCTGGCTATTATTATTCTCTTATTAATTAACACTGTCCTCCAGCTTTGAACTCGCAGGAATGGGCTCATGGCGCACAGGAGCTGCTGAGCTGGGCCTGCCATTGAGACTGCGGGTGAGCCAGTGACAGGGCAACCCGGAAGCCCAGAGCTGCTGCTCCTTGTCACTCTCCTTACAGACAAGGTGACATTTAATGTACCTGGGAACTATTTTATACTAAACTCCAGTTACTTTCTCCTGGGAGAAGCAAGCCGGCCACTGTTTAACCCGGACCCATTCACTAGTCCCTTGGGCAGGTGGCTGGGGTCAGGAGCTGTGGGTGACTTGGATCTGGATGTGACACAGTGGAAGACGATAGTTGGTCAAGTTCCCGACAATCTGAGTTCAATCAGTAAAGTACTTGCAGGAGCTTATAAAGACAGGTGGAGGGGCCACTTCAGGGTACAGCTTGGCAGCATGTCAGAAAACCCCAAAAGTGTCTATTCTAGCTGGGTGCAGTGGCCCACGCCTGTCATCCCAGTGGCTGGGGAGGCTGAGGCAGGAGGATCACAAGTTGGAGGCCAGCCTCAGCAACTTAGTGAAGCCCTAAGCAACTCAGTGAGACCCTGTCTCTAAATAAAATGCAAATTAGGTCAGGGGACAGGGCTCAGGGGTTAAGAGCCCCAGGGCTCAATTCCCGGTTCCAAAAAATAATTCAAATAATGTCTCCTGTTCATGAAGCCTATTAGACCGTTCTTGAGGAAGTTAGGTAGTGAGCTGATGATGAGCCCCAGGTATTCCCCGCACCCCCTGATGGTGACACAGTCGAGACGTTTCCTATACAGGGGAGGTGACTTAGATGGGGGCTGGTGCAGCGGGGCCCACTGTCCTGTTCGGCCACTGCTGACACAGACATCTGCTACCTTGGGAGGGCGTGTCCCATGGGCAAAGTGGGAAGCGGGTTCCACAGCTAACCCAAGGTGACCTGGTCTTTGTAAGAAGGAACACAGAGCTCAGATATTAAAGAAGCGGGTTAGTGGGGCAGAGGGGCAGGCACCAGTAATCCCAACAGCTTGGGAGGCTCAGGCTAGAGGATTGCAAGTTGGAGGCCAGCCTCAGCCACATAGTGAGAACCTCTCAAGATAAAAGGGGCTGGTCTCGGGCAGAGCCCGGGTGTGTTTGTGAAGCCTGGGTTTGGAGCAGGGAGAGAGCATGTTGTCCTTGAAGGAGAGTTGGGTGCCTTACTGCCTCTGGCTCTCTGGGGGCCTGGACCTTGCTGTGACAGGTGGCTGGGATCTCCTGCCCTGCACTGCTGTCCCTCTCCACTCACCCTTCCCTTGCCTTGGCAGGAGGCCCCTACAGACCCCGGAGGCACTGCCAGGCCAGTGGCTGCACAGGCCCCAGGAAGCACCATCAACCTCAGGGACCTGCAGTGACCCGCCCTCTGGAGCAAGTCCAGGCTGCGCTTCCCCAGGTGACACCGATGACATGGGACGGGGGCTCAGAGGCCCCGCTTGGTGTCCACCCAGAAGCCTCGCCTCGTTCTTCAGAGACTTTGGGTCCATTTATCAAAAACTTTTATTTCCATCAGGAACCATCTGGGCCGAACTTTTTGACATTGTCCTGACGGGGAGGTGCCTGGTGTGTGTGGCTGCCTGTCCCAGGTCCCAGTGGATCTCAGTTTGTAATCGTTGCATCAAAAGGAAAAAAAAAAAAAAAAAAGACCCGTATAGGAAGTAGGGCAGAGTCAGGCCCTGCTCCAGGACAGCCCTGTCCCCAGGGCTGTCCCACCCCCAGCGTTTTATTTAACATTGTGTGTGCCCAGGAAAGATCTAGAAATCCCATCTTCTGTGACAGGCCACTTCTCAGTGCTTGGGATGGCGGTCACGGTGGGCCCGTCTTGCCAACCTTAGCCCCAGGGTGAAGCCAGACCCCAGTCCTTGTTCCAGCAAGACAGACAGCGAGTTTGGGAGGAAGGTGACCAGGGACACCCTGGGACCTGGGTCCAGCCAACGGGGAGCTGCGCATTTGGATGCCACAGTTAAAAAAAGAGAAAAACCTTTTCAGATGCCGTCTCTCAGCTCCACGTTTGGCTGTTGTTACATACTAAGTGACCACGGTGCCTAACGCCATCTCCTGAGTGCTGGGACTGATGTGAGGGACCATGACAGTGGCACACAGATGGCTCTTACAGTGGAGGTGGCCGGTGTACCCACACTGTGCCCACTGCCCTTTCCCTGAGGGGGTGTCCCCCGGCAGCAGACGCCCATCACCTGGCACACACCAGCTGGTCAGTGCCTGGACACAGGTCCCCCAGAATGCGTCCCTTTCCGATGGTGCCTTTGAAGTTGACCCCGATGGGGCTGCGGGTCCCACCTAGGCGTCCCGCCACTCTGCGCTCCCTCTGTTCCTGTGTTTCTCTAATTTGGGGACTTTGGCCTGGGGACTGAGGCCATTTGGGAGCCGCTCCTCTCCTCAGGTCCCTGTGCTGCCCACAGGTAGCATTCCGGGGTCATCTGTGCCCACCTGTCCTCCAGGGGCCTCCCGTAATGGGGAGCCCCTTCTTGGGTGAGCCCTTGCGTCTCCCACTGGGTGTCACCACCCAAGGGTTAAAACTGGCTGGCGGAGCGCTGGGCACTGAGGCTGCCTGCCTGGCGACGGCCACCTCGGAGTGCAAGTGAATAAAGGTTTTTGTATTGTCGTGCACCCAAGGTCTGTCCCCGGCTTGATTCAGGTCCCCCTTCACCCTCCGGGGGCCTCGTCCCCCTGCGCCACCTGTGCCACCTGTGGCAGGGCTCCAAGGAGTTGCCCGACTGAGAACCGGGTGGAGTCCCCGATGGCGCGCGCTGGGGTCAGTGACAGGGACAAGCCATCAACACCCACAGAAAAACAATACGTGGCTTTATTGGTGCGACCAGGAGCCACAGAGCCCGGCCCGCGGACCCCGCGCCTGGCCCCCTGGTCGCTGCGACCTCCCGCTCCGCTAGGTGAAGAAGAAGAGCAGCTCCTCCTTCTCCTTGTCCACCACCGGGTGCTCGGGCTCCTCCTTCACCCTGGGGACCGGGGGCCGCGACCGGCACACCAGCTTGCGGCCCCGCTGCAAAGGGGAGCTCCGTGAGCGCGCCTCTGCCCGGCCGCCCCGGGGCGCCCCTGACCCGCCTGCCTGCCCTGGGCACCTGAGGCCCCGCTCCAGCCCGCCCCGCCCTGAGCACGGGAGGCCCCGCCCACCCACATCTGCCCCGCCCACCCCGTCCCATCGCATTGGGCATCGGAGGCCCCGCCCCGCCCTGGGCACCAGAGGCCCCACCCACCCACATCTGCCCCGCCCTGGGCACGGGAGACCCCACCTACTCCCGTCCGCTCCGCCCACCCGTCGGTCCCGCCCCGGGCAGGGAGGCCCCGCCCACCCCGTCCTCACCCTGGGCACCAGAGGCCCCGCCCACCCACGTCTGCCCCGCCCACCCACGTCTGCCCCGCCTTGGGCACGCGAGGCCCCGCCCCTGCCCACTACTGGGCCAGGCGGGTGGCTGCCCTGGGAGCTCTATGCGGTGCGCTTGCGCGGGGCCGGAGGTAGGGGCTGCGGGCCAGTCTGCGCCCAGGACTGTGTGTCCAACAAGGAGCCCCCACAGGGACCTCAGAAGGGCAGCCCGGGGAGGGGGCAGCCCCGGAGGTGACGCCTGGCTGCAGAGGCTCCGTCCCGCCTGCCTGGAGGCCACCAGCAGCAACCCGCCCTCCGAGGCCCCAGCGGCCCGCACGGCCCTGGCGGGCGAGGCGCAGGCTCCCTGGGCTCGCCCCGGCCCGCCCGCCTACCTTCCTCTTGACCGCCGCCTGGGCCCGGGCCCGAGCCCGCTGCAGACGCTCCTCCTGCAGCATCCTCTGCATCATGGCCTTCTCCTCCCGGAGCCTGCGAACGGGCGACGGCAGGGCCAGCGGTGGCCGGAGGCCCCAGCTCCGCAGCGCCCCTCCGCCCGGCCTCGGGCCAGGCCACGCCCACCCAGATCGCCCAGCGCCGGGTGGGCGTGGCCGGGGCGGTCGGAGCTTCACAGCGGACACCTGCCTGTGGACCTGGAGCCACATCCGCGTGCCCGTGGGGCAGTGCTGGTTGCTGTCACCAAACCTTTGCCCGCCACCCCCTCTAAGCTGGGTGCTGGGGACCGGGAGGGGAAGTCCCCTGGCTTGTGGGAGGCAGGTGGGCGCTGAAGGAGGACCGTCTTGGGGGCCGGCATGAGGTGGACCATGACCCGGGCAGTGCACGGGCCAGACGGCTCTGGTGGCTTCTCATCTCACCTGGTCCCCAGGGAGCCTGTCACACGCTCTCAGGCAGCATCCACAGAGAGCTGGCCCCGCCCACCCTGCAGCCCGGCCTGAACTGGGTCCCCAGGTGCCCAGAATCTGCGCACCCCCCCCAAAGAGTCCAGCCAAATCCTGCCTTCCGCGTCTGTCCCTGCCTGAGACCCTTCCCTGACGCCCCTGTGTCCCCGAGGGCCACACCCTCCACCTTCCCCTCAGTCCCCTGACCCCTGGCGCTCCTCTCACCTCCGGTGGCGCTCCTTCTCCTGGGCCTTTTCGATCTGCTCCACCCAGGAGGCCGGCACGCGCTCCAGGCTCTCCAGCAGCTCCTCCAGCTGGTGCTCGATGGTGGTGAGCATCTGCACGGTGCCCAGGTTCGCCTCCTGCGGGCCGCCCACGCAGCGCCTGTACACGTCCAGCACCTTGTGGTCCAGGCTCTCCAGCAGCTTGTCCTGCGGGAGGGGACGCTGCCAGGGCCTGCGGCCGCCGGGCTCACAGTGGCCTCGCCCGGGGCCAGCGGCCACCGTGGGTGTCCAGGAAACAGGTGGCACAACTTGGAAGACTGGCCTTTCACAGCCAGAGCAGCCCAAGGGGGGTCCCCTTTAGGGCAGCCACGGGGGCCCACTCTGCATCTCAGCCCTTCCCCCAGCTGCCTAGACCAGGCCCCAAAGCCTGGTGGCCCGTCAAGGGACCCCTGCGCTAAGCCCAGCTCGTCCCAGAAACAGGGACAGGAAGGCTCAACCAGTTCCCAGTGACACCTGCTGGGGCAGGGGGCTGCCATCCTGCTCACAGCGGCTTCCTGTGCGCCTGGCCCTGGGCCCGGTGCCCCTTGGCAGCCTTTCTAGCAACTCAGGTCCCTGGTGTCGCATCCCTCTGGGAATGAGCTGAGCCCTGCGGACCCCAGTTCCTGCAGCTCACAGCATCAGTGGCCTCTTGTCCTCTCAGATTTCTCCCCTCACAGCCCAGCTGGAGGACACGCCCTCGTCCACGCCCCCGTCCACGCCCCCGTCCACGCCCCCGTCCACGCCCCCGTCCACCGGTGGATCCACTTAAGCAGACAGATGCGTGTGATGCGAAAGGAGGGCCCTTGGGGACCTAGGGAACCTGGCCTGGGGACCTGGGGGGGCCTGGACCTGGGGACCTGGGGGTCCCGGACCTGGGAATCTGGGGGCCTGGAGCCTGGGGCGGCCATCTGCAGGATCATTCCTGGGTGAGGCCCAGGAGCCAGAAGGCTGAGTCTGGACCTTGCTCTGGGGACCGAGGCCACCGAGCTGCCCACCTGCTGGTCGCCCATGTACTCCCCGAAGTGGAAGACGCGGGCCTTGAGTTCCAGCTCAGAAGCCATCTCTTCTTCCTTGGCAATGGACATGGTCATCGTGGTCACCCACTGCTTCAGCTGCTGAACCTCCCTGTCCCTGCATGGGGGAGGGGACACGGCCTCTAATCCAATCGACCCTCTGCTTCAGGACAGGGAGTCCCAAAGGCTAGAGGGAGGGATGCACAAGGTGAGGCTCCAAAGAACCAAAAAAAATTTTTTTTGGGGGGGCACCAAGGGTTGATCCAGAGGCGGTTACCCACTGACCCCGTCCCCAGCCCTTTTACTTTTTTTATTTAGAGACTGGGTCTGGCTGAGTGGCTTAGGGCCTTGCTTATTGCTAAGGCCGGCCTCCAACTGGTGATCCTCCTGCCTCAGCCTCCCTAGCTGCTGAGATGACAGGCGTGGGCCACTGCGCCCTGCTCCCTCAAGGTCTTTCGGGGCCTCCTGGTCGTGACCAATGAGCCCACTACCTCACTCCTCCAAGAAGCCCTTGCTGGCCCCCAGCCATTCCGCCTGGCCCCGGCCTGGGGGACACTGCAGTAGCTCATGGCTGTGTCTGCTCGTGCCCCTGCTGAGCAGCTGGCTCTCAACAACAGCAGGAGGACACCCTGCACAGGGACCCAAGGGTGTGCTGTGGGCAGCCGGACCTCCCTCTGTGGCCCCCAGCCCCGGGCCCCGCCCACCCGCCCTGCAGCAACGGGGGGGGGGGGGGGGCGGGGGAGGGGGACGCACATGCGCACATGCGTGCTCTTCAGGGTGAGGTTCAGCTCCTCCAGCGTCTCCTCCATCTCCTGGGTGTTCTGGATCAGAGACAGGTTCTGCTCCTCCAGGTCCTTGAAGAT
Source organism: Urocitellus parryii (assembly GCF_045843805.1). Classification (NCBI taxonomy): domain Eukaryota; kingdom Metazoa; phylum Chordata; class Mammalia; order Rodentia; family Sciuridae; genus Urocitellus; species Urocitellus parryii. Next base: position 17,951,132 of record NC_135546.1, read on the forward strand.
GTCCAGCAGCTGCTGCGGCTCCGTGAAGAACAGCACCTGTTCCTGCAAGGATGGCGTCCGGCAAGGGGCCGCAGGGGACCCTGGGCCCACGGGGGGAGGGGGAGGGGGTGCAGGGCTGAGGGAGGGGAAGGCAGAGCCGGGCCACCAACCTCCTCATCGCTGTCCGAGTCCTCCGGCATGGGGTCAGAGCTGGGCCTGCAAAGAGGCGCTGGGGTCGGTCAGGGCTCAGAAGGGGACCAGCCTGGGTGGCCCCGTGGGTGGAGCATCCTGCCCCTTTTATGGCCCTGCAGCCGGGGGGGACACTTTCAAAATCCCATCAGCAACTCACTCTCCAGGTTGCATGAACCTCTCTCCAAGTTCACGCTGCTTCACTGCCCTGTCCACGCCTACCTCAGGGCCTTTGCACCTGCGTCTCCCCTGAGGACACCCCCTCCTCTAAGGCCCGTCCGCATTCGGAGGTGTAGCTCGGACAGCCACCAGCTCACTCTGCACCCAGAACATAGAAAGCACTAACAGAGCCCCGTAAGAAAAAGGTATATATCAAGGGACAGAAGTCGGCCGGCCAGCGGTGGCGCACGCCGGTCATCCCAGCGACTCGGGAGGCTGAGGCAGGAGGATCACAAGCAAGCTGGAGGCCAGCCTCAGCAGTAGTGAGACCCTGTCTCTCTCAAATGAGAGGAAGCATTTCTCAGCAGCTCCTGTCCTCTGGGCCCTGCCAGAGTGGGAGTGGGCAGGTCCCCTGCAAGGCCCCCTCGTCCCCTGTCCTGATCCCCTTACCTCGCAGGGTCTGGCTGATTGGGCGGCAAGGGCTGGAGGCTGCTGCTGCTACTAGACAGGGCCTGTCCACCCCGTGGGGCCTGCAGAAGCTTCAGGGGCTTCTTCACAATGTGAGGCTCTGGGGGACAGAGGGTCACCTGAGTGTCCTGGTCTCAGGACCAGGAGCCCCTCCCGCCCAGGGTGACCGCGTACGTACCTCTGCCCAACAAAGGGGCCATCTTGCTCTTGACCCCGGGTCCTTAGGGAACAAAGGAAGAGATCCCAGATGGCAGGGGCCGAGCCAAGCTTCCGGTGAGTGGGCGGCTGTGAGTGTCCAGGACCCACTGGGTCACCCGCCCCCGCCCCCCCCCCTGCCAGCCTGTGACCGGAGGTCCCTGGTGGAGGACAGCCCCTGTTGGTTGGTTCCTTCCTTTATTTCGGTGCCGGAGACTGACCCCAGGAGAGAGCTATTTTCTTTAGAGGCAGGGTCTCACTGAGTGGCTGAGGCCGGCCTCCAACTCACGGTCCTCCTGCCTCAGCCTCCCCAGCTGCTGGGATGACAGAGGTGCACGGCTGAAGGCCCCTGTTTTCGAGTTGAGAGTCGAGACCCTCGGTGCAGGTGTGGGGCTGAGCCACACGCCGGGCTCAGGGGGTGTGAGCCCAGCTGGGGACGTGAAGGTCGCAAGGAGCCAGCAGCGTGAGGGACCCCGGCCGCCAGCAGAACTCCCCCTGGGACCCACATTCTCTGTTCCACTACCTTTGTCCCCTGGTGCGGGGATCCCACCGCCCTTCGCGGGGGCCTGGGCCATCTCCTTGGCCTTCCTGAGGGCCAACCGCCGCCTCTCCTGTCCCTCCAGCCACTCCTTGGGTGACACCTTGTACAGGAAGTCCTTGTACATCTTGTACTGCTGCAGGGTGTCCTCGAACTTGGCGATCTCGCTAGGCGGGGGAAGGGAGGTCAGTCCCCCTGGCCCTGTCCCCCCGGAGACCCTCCAGCTGGACCCCACATCCCACCGTGCCCCAGCGCTGGCTGGAGGGGACACCCACCCTGCAGGGCTCAGGAGTGTCTAGGTGGCCCTCGGGGACGCACTGGCCCCTGTCCACCCTGGGAGCTGTGGCTCTCTACAGCGGGGACCCGAGGCGCCTGCGGGCCGAGAAGGCCGGTGCGCAAGGAAAGGCTGGGCCTCCAACTCAGCCTCCTGCAGGGCTCCGAGTCACTCCCTGAAGCTGGGCCCAGGTGACCAAGGGGGACGGGCCACCCATGGGCCAGTGCAGCCTCTGGCCTCACCTCTTGACGTGCATGATCTGGATGGTGAGCTCCCGGATCTCCGCGATCTTATCCATCTTGGCTTTGGTTTCCTTCTCAGCCCTGGGAGAGGCAGGGAGGCCAGGAGGCCGGTCACAGATTGAGGCTAAAGAAGGAGCCAGCACCTTGAGCTTAGAGCCCAGGGCCAGGGCAGCCCTAGGGACTGGCCAGGGGCCAGGGGGGGAGGGCCCAGGGTGGTCAGGGTCCTAGCTTGGCAAGAGGGGAGGCTGGGGGTGTCCAGCTGAGGTTGGATTGGGCCTGGGTGGAGGCCCTGGGTGGAGACGTAGGAGGGAGGACGTGGGGACGTGGTGTCAGGGGTCCCCGGGACTCACAGTCTCATGGCCTGGACGGAGTTGGCGTCATTGTCTCTGAGGAACTCGTCAAAGAGCATCGAGTCCATCTCCAGGGACTTCTGGGCCTCCTTCAGCCGGGCCTCCTCCTCGGAGGCCAGGGACTCCAGCCTCCTGATCTCACTGCGCTTCATCTCCACGGCGTACTGGGGGCCGGCAGGGCAAGGTCACGGCGCCCACCTGGGCCCTGGCCCCGAGTCGGACGTGGCCCCCACCCCGGGCAGGTGCGGGAGGGGACCCACCTGGATCAGGAACATCTTCCGCTTCTGGTCGATGTAGCTGCTCAGGGTGTCGGGCTCCATTTTCTTCTCTGGAATGACACGGCCCCAGCCAGCGCTGGGGACAGGCGCTCAGAACCTTAGGGGCCGTGGCCTCCCGCTGCCAGGCTGTGACCCAAAGGGACGGGATTCACCAGGGCAGGGGGAGTGCTCTGTTGTCCCCTACCACCAGCCAAGGGACAGCATGCTCCGTCCCCAGGACACACCCAGCCCTTCCTACGGGTGGGGTCCACGCCCTCGGGGACAACCCACTGTGACTGTTCCGACGTCCAAATGTCAGGAAAAAAAAAAAAAATCACTGCAAACGCAAATTGGCCACCTCCAGGTGACTTAAGCAGGAAGAGGTGCACAGGTGACATGCCACCTTGTGGAAGGGACTGGAGCACCCGTAGGTTTGGGTATCTGTTGTGTCTGGGATGAGAGGTGTCCCCCAGAGGCTCCATCAGCACCCTGAGCCACGCACAGGGACGCCCGCCTGTCCTCCCCGCAGCTCCAGAGGCTGAGGCAGGAGGATCGCAAGTGGGAGGCCAGCCTCGGCCACTGGGCCCTAAGTAAATTAGTGAGGCCCTGTCTGTTGTGCTGTGGCTGTGGGGTGTCCCCAGAGCCCCTCTGGGAGGTGACACAGGAAGGTCCAGAGGAGGAGTGAGGGGTGTGAGGTCGGAACCCGGCAGGGAATGGCTCCCTGGGGGTCCCCTGGTGACCAGCCTGGGGAGCGGGCCCTACAGAGAATGGGGCTTCCCCGGGGGGCGGGTGGCACCTCTGGTCATGGCCAGTTTCCAGGCCGTTTCTTGCTGGAAGGCTTGCATCTGCTCCTCCTCCGCCTGTAGCTCCCTGTCCTCCGCCTCCTCCTCCAGCTGCAGCTCGCGACGCAGGTGGCTCTGCTTGGTGGACACCTTGGAGGAGACGGTCGTCTTCTGGTGGACCTGCATGGCCTTCCTCTGCTCCCGCTCCTGGGGACGTGGGTGGCGTCAGTCACATTTAACGGAGGGCCTCATGTTTGGAGGTGCTGAGTAGCACAGTCGCATTTAACTGAGGGCCTCATGTTTGGAGGTGCTGAGTAGCACAGTCGCATTTAACTGAGGGCCTCATGTTTGGAGGTGCTGAGTATCACAGTCGCATTTAACTGAGGGCCTCATGTTTGGAGGTGCTGAGTAGCACAGTCGCATTTAACTGAGGGCCTCATGTCTGGAGGTGCTGAGTATCACAGTCACATTTAACTGAGGGCCTCATGTTTGGAGGTGCTAAATGTGACAGACAGGTCCGGGGAATTTAGAACCTTCTGGGTTTCCAAAAGAACCTCGGAATCCAGAGTGGGATGGGCAGGGTATTGTTGGTATTGGTCGGCTGGAAGGTCACTTGGTGGAAAGTGGTGTTTGCTGCTTATCTGAGAGAAGGAAGCCCCTTGGGGTGGGGGGGGAAGGGAGGTCACCGAGGGGCTGGCCCCTGGCCAGGGTACTCACCAAAATCGCCTTATTGAGCTCCTGGTCCCTGAACAGGAAGAAGTCCACGTCCCCAGACATGTGGAAAGGATTGGCCGAGAGATTGGAAACTTTGGCAGGCTCTGGGGAGGGAGACACCTTGTTGGACAGAGGAGCCAGCTCTTTCTGGGTGGCTTGGGTCCCTGGGGTCGGTGGGGTGTGTCCCCGCAGCCCAGCAGGCAAGAGAAAACCGGAGTGAGCGGATGTCACCACCCGCTGACCCACCTTTGTCCTTCTTGGTCGGCTTCTCGGGATGGTCCTCAATGATGGAAGACAGACTCTTGTTCATGGTCTGTAGGCTCTTCCCTGGGGACATAGAAGAGTGACAGCCACCGCAGTGAGTGACTCTAACTGAGCACTGAGCAAGGAGGGGAAAGACACCGTCTGTGCAGGGGGCCTCTCTGAGCCTTGGTTTCTTTTTCTTTCCTTCTTTTCTTTTTTCTTTTCTTTTTGGATACCGGGGATTGAACTCAGGGGTTCTCGACCCCTGAGTCCCGTCCCCAGCCCCCCCCACCCTTTTTTTGTATTTTATTTAGGGACAGGGTCTCCCTGAGTTGCTTAGGTCCTCACTAAATTGTTGAGGCTGGCCTCCAACTTGGGATCCTCCTGCCTCAGCCTCCCAAGCCACAGGGATCATAGGCGTGGGCCACCCCAGCTGCCCAGCTGCTGCTGTCCAGATGTGCTGCATACACCCCCCCCCTGGGGGTCCTCAGAGAGAACCGACCGTCCACACCTCGGGTTCTTGCACCTCCAACCCTCCAGAACCCGGTCAGCTGTGGTCCCGGTCACAGGCCCAGTAAGAAACTGGTCCACGAGGTTCGTGGTCAGGGACTTGGCGAGTCTGGGATTCTTGCCTCCTGGCTGGGCCTAGAATCCCCTCCTCCACCCTGGGTGAGGTCTCCACCTTGGGACCCCAGGCTCCCAGTGTCTGGGACCCCGAGGGCACCCGGCCCAGCCCAGGACTTACTATTGTGGGCCAGGTTGTTGAAGACCAGGGAAGACAGCATCTTAGACATCCCCGCCGAGGACGAACCGGACAATGCGCAGGCTGACCTTGGCCGAGAACAATTCTCACCTGGGGAAGAGAAACAGCGCATGCATCAGGTGCCCCGGTGCCACAGCCCGCCACCCCCGCTTCTGGGAGGGGGGCTGGCGCAACGGCTTGTCCTTCACCAGGGTCATGGAGAGACTCCCTCTGAGGATTTAGTGGCCTTGATCTTTCTGTTCTTTGACCAGATTAACTCTGTCTGCCCCAGGACCTTTGCACTCACAGCCTCCACAGGAAAAAAGAAAAGAAATCCTTTCTCGCTGGGACTAGGGGGGCTCCTCTGCCTTCAAAACCAGCTCAAACACCACCCTTCAGAGACATCTTCCCTGAAGGACATCCTCTTAGATCCGAATTTTGTTTTCTTCTCTGCAATTCCCACTACAAGGTGATTGTTGGAAAAAAAAAAAGTTGACTGCTAGCTGGTGGCACCCACATGTCATCGCAGCAGCTTGGGAGGCTGAGGCAGGAGGATGGCGAGTTCAAAGCCAGCCTCAGCCACTTGGCGAGGCCCTGAGCAAATCAGGGAGACCCTGTCTCTAAATAAAATAGAAAAAGGGCTGGGGACGGGGCTCAGGGGTCAAGAGCCCTTGGGTTCAATCCCCAGTGAGAAAGAGAGAGAGAGAGAGAGAGAGAGAGAGAGAGAGAGGAGGTTTATTAGCAGGTACAGCAATGCACACCTGTAATCCCAAGCAGTTTGGGAGGCTGAGGCAGGAGGATTGCAAGGTGAGGCCAGCCTGGGCAATTTGGCAAGACCCCCATCCCCAAATAATAGCGGGGTGTAGCTCAGTGGAAAAGCGCCCTGGGCTCCTCCTCCCCAGAATCCACAAACAAAGCCCAGCCGTCTGTGTCCCCCGGGGTGGGACCTCAGGAGAACAGGGTCTTCCCGCGAACAAAGCTCGCAGGACAGGTCCTCGGCCTCCCCAAACTGCTGGGTGCATTTTCGAGGCGCCCCCAGAGATCCCGGGGCGGCCAAGGGCACAGGTGGGCAGCGGTTCCTCCCGGGAAACTGAGGCGGGCTGGTGAGGCCGGCTTCCTAAGGTCCCCTCGCTAGGTCGCTGCCTAGCAAAGCTGCACAGGGACTTCGCGGGGACAGGGATGGAGAGATGCACAGGGACCGAGCAGAGCAGGGATGAGACGGCAAAGAAAGGCGTGAGGCTTTGCAGGGGGACCTCGCAGGGGGACTTTGCAGGGGGACCTTACAGGGGGACCTCGCAGGGGAACTTTGCAGGGGGACTTTGCAGGGGGCCCTTGCAGGGGGGAGACCTCGCAGGGGGACCTTACAGGAGACCTCGCAGGGGGACCTCGCAGGGGGACCTTGCAGAGGAACCTCACCCCCACCGGCGCGCGCTGGCTCCGAAGCCCGAAGCCGCCGTTCTCCTTCGCCCCGTTGCAGCCGGCGCTCGGCGTTCCCCGTCGCCATGGCGACCATTCTCCCCGCCCACTGTGACGTCACAGAGGCCGGAGCGGGTGGGCGGGGGCAGCGCGGAGTCTGCAGCCTGCGCTCCCGGGCTCCCTGCGCTGAGGCTGAGGCTGAGGCCGGGCTGGGACCGGGGGAGGGTGACATGAGCGTCCTCCTTGTCACCCCTCCCCACTGCACTTCCTCGAGAGCGCTTTTTTTTTCTTTCTCCTGGAGCAAAAATAGACCTGGTCCCCTCCCGCCGGAGGCGGCTGCACTTTCTAGAAGGGCCTTTGGCAAAGGGCAACTGGTGGGCAGCGTCCCATGGCCCGCGCCTGCCATCCCAGTGGCTCTGGAGGCTGAGGCAGGAGGATCGCAGGGTGGAGGCCAGCCTCGGCAACTGAACGAGGCCCTAAGCAACTCAGCGAGACCCTGTCTCTAAATGAAATGCAAAACAGGGCTGGGGACCGGGCTCCGTGGCTGAGTGCCCCTGGTTTGTGTGCCCTGGTGCCCAGAGGAAGAAAGAAAACCGTCTAGAAAATGTGGCCTCGTTTGGATATTCCATTCTGAGCCTCAGATTCTCACTTACGGATTGAAGCCTGATTTTTATTGGCACCAGGAATTGAACCCAGGGCCCTGAACCACGGAGTCCCAGCTCTTTTCATATTTTATTTAGAGACAAGGGTTTTGCTAAATTGCTGAGGCTGGCCTCTAACTTGGGATCCTCCTGCCTCAGCCTCCAGAGTCACTGAGATTACAGGTGGGAACCACTGTGCCTGGCTAAAAGCCTGTTTTTTAAAAAAAATAAAATAAGAAGATGGATTGATGGAGACGTGCAGGGACAGATGTCGGACAAGGCAGGAATGAGGTGGGCAGAACACCAGCCAGGTGACCACAGAGCACATGCCCAAGGCATGTGGGTTCCCTACAAAATTCTTTGCTCAGGCTGGGGATGGGGCTCCGTGGTGAAGCACCCCTGGGTTCCATCCCTGGTACCCCAACCCCCCGAAAAAAAACCCCAGGACACTCAGCGGAGTGGGTACCCGGGGTGTGCAATGCCTAAACTGGCCACGGGGCGGCGCCCTGCACCAGCTCCTCGAGGGGCCCTGGTGGCGCCGCCGTTCTCCCAGGACTTGCAAAAGAGGAACCTTTTGTCCCCTCCGCGGTGAAAGGTTCCCGGTGATGTGACGCAGATTGTAAACAAGTTGAAAGACGCTCCGCTGCGGATCCACGCAAACAGCGTTGTGGCGACCTTGGCTTTGCCTGCCCGGGGCCGCTGTCCCCGCAGTCCCCAGCTCTGGGGTCCCTGGGGCGGGTGCGCAGAGCAAGTGGCGGCTGCGGTCCTGAGGTCCCTATCTGAAGGGCTGCTGTGGGGACAGCAGCGACCCCCAGAGTGCCTTCCCGGATGCTGAAGGCATTTGCAGAGAGATGCGGGAGGGTCCCACAGCTGGGGGTCCCTCAGCCCAAATTCTGACACTCTCGTCCTTGCACCCTGCACCCGATGGCAAACCTCCCCCAACCTTAAGCCAGCTCAGGACATCAGCGGTTAGGAGGCCGAGGCAGGAGGATCGAAAGTTGGAGGCCAGCCTCAGCAAAAACTGAACCCTAAGCAACTCAGTGAGACCCTGTCTTTTAAGTAAAATAAATAAAATATAAACTAGGGCTGGGGACAGAGCTCAGGGGTCAAATGCCCCTGAGTTCAATCCCCCGTCTGTATTTATTTCCCATGAAGGGGAAATAAAAACTTTCCAAGATAAACAAAAATTTCAAAAAATTCCTCATCACTAAGCTGGCGCTTCATAACTTATTAAAGAAATGCTGCACCCAGAAGAAATGTTTTAAAATCCCACATTTCCCAAATATACACATCTCATCTGAAGAGTAGCTTAAGCAAATGAGAGTCAGGATCCAAGTAAGCATTAGAAATAAATTAAAATGTAAGGAATTAATGAACATTGCACTCTGGTAACATTGAACGCAAATGATCTCAACCCTCCAATGAAAAGACATGAGTTGGCAGGAACTAAAACTCAAGACCCAGATCCACGTGGTGGGCCAGACACCGCCACAGGCAAAGGACACGGAAGGACAAACATTGATACACCACGGGAACGGAGTCCCCAAACAAGCCAGGGCAGCTGATCTCCTGTGTCGCGAAGCTGACCTCAGGGCAGAATTCATCAGAAGAGATGGAGCAGCCATCCAACAAGAAGATACAGCAATATTCATGGCACCAATGTGAGAGCAACCAATTCCATAAAACAGACACTACTCAAAGCCTCGGAGAGACCCCCGTCCAACAATAACAGGGTAATTTCAACCCATCTCGCTCACAAATAGATGATCATCCTGACTTTCGTGCAGCAAAGACTCTCTCTCTGCACCCGAAAAATACAAGTCATGGACCTTTATTTATTTATATGCAGTGGTGAGAATCGAACCCAGGGCCTCACACATGCTAGGCAAGTGCTCTCTACCCCTGAGCCCCAGCCTCAGCCCAGAAAATGTACTTTTGAATGATGAGTGGGAGATTGAAGAAATCAGGAGAGAAATAATTTTTTAAAAATCCTTAGAATCTAATGAGAATAGTGATACAACTTCTCAGAACCTCTGGGAGTGGGACACCGAAGAAGGCTGTTCTAAGAGAAAGGTTCATAGCTATGAGTGGTTGTCTGAGAAAATCAGAAAGACCCCAAATAAATACCTAATAATGAGAAAAATGAGACATCACCACAGACATTACAGAGAGAAAAATGAGACATCACCACAGACATTACAGCAACACAGAGGACCATCAGGGAGTGGTTTTTTAAAACGTCTCCAATAAATTAGAAAATCTACAAGAAAATGGATATATTTCTAGACACACATGACCTGCTAACATTGGACCAAAAAGATATAGAAAAACCTAAACAAACCAATAACAGCAATTGAGACAGAGAGAGTGATTAAAAAGCCACTTAACAGCCAGATGCAGGGCACATGCCTGTCATCCTGGTGGCTCAGGAGGCTGAGGCAGGAGGATGGCAAGTTGGAGGCCAGCCTCAGCAATTTGGTGAGGCTCTAAGCAACTCAGCGAGACCCTGAGTTAAAATATAAATAAAATATAAAAAGGGCTGGGGACGGAGTTCAGGGTTCAATCCTGAGCCCAATAGGGTTCAATAGGGTTAGGGTTAGGGTTTGGATTATTGCTAGGGTTCAATCCCTGGTACCAACCAACCAACAAACAGCAAACAAAAGTTATTAAACAAAGAAAAGCCTAGGACCAGGCAGATTCTCAACTGAATTGTTCCAAAACCTTTAAAGAAGATCTAATGCTGGGCTGGGGATGTGGCTCAAGCGGTAGCGCGCTCGCCTGGTATGCGAGCGACCCGGGTTCGATCCTCAGCACCACATACCAACAAAGATGTTGTGTCCGCCGAGAACTAAAAAAAAAATAAATAAAAAAAAAGATCTAATGCTAATGCTCCTCAAATTTATTCCATAAAATACAAAGGGATGGAACCCGTCCAAATCCATTGTCTGAGGTCAACATCACACTCATACCAAAACCAGAGAAGGACACATCTTGAGGCAAGAAAACTACAGACCAATATCCCTGGTGAACCGAGATGCAAAAATACTTAATAAAATATCCGCCAATCCCATTTAACAACCGACTCAGGAGATTGACCGTCATGGCCGCATTGGCTTTATACCAGGAATGCAAGGATGGTTTGACTTCCCCGAGTCGATTGCTGTAACCCATCACAGAAGTAGAATTAATGACAAATGTCACGTGGATCTTGGTGGATGCAGTGAAGGCCGTTGACCCAACCCGGTGCCCCATTTAGGGTAAAACACTGAGGAAACCCTCCTCGAGACATTGTAGCCAGGGCAATTAGGAAAGAGACAGAAATAAAGTGGATAAAAATAGGAAAGAAAGAACTCAAATCCTCGCCATTTGCCAGTGGAAGAGGGAGACCAGACCCTTCTATCCCACCCTGCACAAAAGCCAACTTGAAATGGATCCAAGCCCTCAGAATTAGGCCAGGAACCAGACCTAGAAGGAAATATGGGGTCGACCCTCCAGCACCGAGGCACAGATGGTGACGTTCTCAACAGGACTCCCTAAGTCCCAGGAAATGACTGCCAAGGTTAGTAAATGGAGTGGCATCAAATCGAAATGCTTCTGCGCAGCAAAGGGAACAATGTGAAGAGAGAGCCTGCAGGATGGGAGGAAATCCTTGCTACTTGGCCTCATCCACAGAATACACAAAGGGTTCACAAAACTGTTCCCCAAAACTCAAATACCCCCAGTTCCCAAATGGGCCAATCCATTAGACTGACACTTATGAAAAGAAGAACTACAAATGGCCAATATGGAAATATATGAAAATGTTCCATATCATTAGCCATTAGGGAAATGCAAATCAAAACCACAGTGAGGCCCGGGCACAGTGGTGCACATACCTGTCATCCCAGCAGCTCGGGAGGCTGAGGCAGGAGGATCGCAAGGTGGAGGCCAGCCTCAGCAACTTAGTGAGGCCCTGAGCATCTCAGGGAGACCCTGTCTCTAAATAAAAAGGGCTGGGGATGGGGCTCAGGGGTGAAGCACCCCTGGGGTCAACCCCTGGTCTCTCCCCTCCAAAAAAGTAAGTACCCATTGGCCCCGTCCTCCCTGTCCCCCACCCTGAACTGCCTGTCAAAGGAGGGCTGCTATCGACACCCAAGCCAGCAAGTGCCCACCACAGGGTCCGGGGGAGCCCATTGCCCCCGCTGAAATGACGGCCAGCAGGGGGCGCTGGTGAGCCGAGCATGCGCAGTGTCAGGGGGCAGCAGAGCCCAAGGACCCAGATGGGACTTGCCTGATGCACAAAAGCAAGAGGTCAAACCATGCTCGTCTGTGAGTGTGGTCACCACGCGATATTTCCAAAATGGACCCGCTTCTGTGCCCATATCTTCATGCAGTGGTCCCACTGGGTGGCCAGAGGGAGGGACACAGGGCCCCTGGACCGTGTGGGTCAATTGCTCTGCAGCTGGAACTTAGTGGACTTCCTGGGGGTGGACACGCATCAGTGTCCTGTTTTTTTTCTCAGTGTGACATCCTGTTAGTGGGACCAGAGCTGAGCATCTCTGTCGTCCCTAGATGCAGATCCAGGGCTGGGGAGTTCAGCCTGCAGGCGAGGTCACCTGCTGGACACCAATCAGCTGGACTTCCTTCCAGCCACTGAAAACCTTCAGACATCTTTGGAAATTGCATTTTTTAAAAAAAGGAGTGGGGTGTCTTGTTCCCATGCTGTTCCTGTGGTCAGTGCAAGCTGGGAAATTGCTCTCTGCAAGACCTGGTCACTTGTGTGTCATCTCTACCCAACCAGGGACCGCTATGTGCCCTGCTGTGTTTTTGAAATGACCGGGAATTCCTCCCTCAATCTGGCTGTGGCCAGCATCCGGCTGGGGGGGTGGTGGTGGCATTTCTGAACAGTGGCCACTCCCAGCCCACCCTCTGTTCCTGGAGAGCTGCTTAGAGTCGAGTGACAGCCAGTGACCCCCGGGTCTGCTGGCCTTACCGGACAGGGACGGCCACCCTGGGGAAAGGGGACGGGAGCTTGTGTCCCGAGGTCGTTCCCAAAACATGTGTTCAACCTGGAGGACTTTAGCCGGGCACTGGTGACTCATTAACTCCCTGTCACCCACCAACAGCCAGATTCAGCCGGGGAGGGCAGGCGGGGCCCTGGGGACGTGAGCTGAACCCGTCCTTACTTCTTCTGGCTATAAATTCAGTTCCCTTCCAGAGGACATTGAAACCTTGACTGGAATTTTTCTCCCATAATTTCCATCTGTTGTGGTTATTTTATTTTATTTTTGTTTGGTTCCAAGGCATGACCGTTGTGCTATTTGATATTTTGGTGGAATTTGCACAAATTTCATCAAGAATTACATAGCTGGGGGGTAGAGGGGGCGCGTGGTGGCACACGCCTGTGATCCCAGCGACTCAGGAGGCTGGGGCAGGAGGATCATAAGTTGGAGGCCAGCCTCAGCAGTTTAGCAAGACCTCAAGCAACTCAGTGAGACCCTGTCTTTAAATAAAACACAAAACAGGGCTGGGGATGGGGCTCTGTGGCTAAGTGACCCTGAGTTCAATCCCTGGTACCAAAAGGAAGGACATTGCTCAGAGTTCTGCCGGGGGTAGTGGTGACCCACGGCCTTGGCAATGGGAATAGTTCCTACCTCTCAGGAAGGTGAAGGCTTGGGTGAGATGGAATTTGTGAAGCACTCGTCAGAGTATACAGCAGTCACTTATAAGTGTTAACTCTGAGTTCCGGGAAAGGGGGACTGGATACCTGACAACCCTTGGGACGGGGAGAGACATCTGCAAATAAATGAATAATGACCAGTGTTCGGAAATCCGCTCCCACAGAGGTGGAGTGGCTGTAAAGGAGATTCGGGAGTGAAATTTGAGATCAGAGTCAAAGAAGGAGCTGTGTTGACCTGGGTGAGTGTTCCCAATAGAGGGAGCAGTGAGTGCAAAGACCCTGTGGTCAGCTGGTGCAAAGGCCCTGTGGTCAGAGGAAGCCACGTCCTTTCAGGACACTTAAGGCATTTTGGTCCCTGCGAGTATTGGAAGACATCTTCGACGCAAAGGGTGGATGACAGGTGGATGTTCCTGCTGTGGGCTGGGAACTGGCAGCCTCCCTCCCGCCGGGGCGTCTGAAAGGAGTGAGTTCATGTGACAGAGGGACAGTGCTCCGTGGCCCTTGTTCAGAAGGTGGCTCTGGGTGAGGAGCTCTGGGGTACTGTGGACCTGAGATTGCTGGCCAAGCATCATGGACTTCATGGTGACAAGGTCACACACGGGGGTGGGGGGAGACCCCAGGGGGACACAGGGGTCATACCATCTACAGCTAAAGAGAGAGGCGTTGGGGGAGTTAACCCAAGACCCCTTGATAGTGGACTCCTGGCTTCCGGAACAGTAAGTTGTGCGAATCCCGCTCTGGTATCTGTTACGCGGCTGTAGCTGACTCATACACCCCCACAGCACAGAGGAGCTGCTGGACGGGGCCAGCTCTGCACACCACTGCAACATCTGTGAGGGGAGGCATCTGGAAGATTCCAGGGCAGAGCTTGACACCCTGTGCGAGCTGGGGACGTGCATCCAACCTGTCATTCCGGTTTAAGTCTTTCTGAAAATTTATTCATTCAAGTATTGGGGGCCTACTGTATGCTTCATGCTGGAGATACGAAGGGCTAGAAATCGCCGCAGGCCAGGATGGAACTTCCATTCTGTTTTGGAGGAGACAAAGGATAAATAACATAAAATAAAAAATACATAATAAAGTAAGAAGGCAAGGCCAGGCACAGTGTCTCATGATTATCATCCCAGTGACTCAGGAGGCTGAGGCTGGAGGATTGCAAGTTGGAGGCCAGCCTCAAAAAAATTAGTGAAACCCTGTCTCAAAAGAAAAAATAAAAAGGGCTGAGGGTTCAATCCCCAAAATTGTGGTGTGGGGGGGAAATGTTAAAAAGGTAATAATTGCCAAGAAAAAGAAAAAAAAAAAGCTAAAATGGGATAGGAAAATTAAAACAGCCGAGAAGGACCTGATGTGACTCAGATTTCAACAGAGTCATCCTGACTGTTTTTGGGTTTGCGGACCCTCGGGGCCCCTAGCGCTAAGGTTGCTGAGGACGCACCTTTGTTTCAAGCGTCTTCTGACCCTTTGCTGCAATTGTCCAATTCACCCGTCGCGGGACCTCGACCCACTCACTGGCTCCAGATCATGCTCCCCCGCCTCCAGGGAGAAGGAGTCAGCTGCATAGAAGGAGCGCTGTCCACGTGCCCGAGGGGTGGCCGTGCATTAGATGCCCCGTGGTGCAGCGGGATCAGCTCGCCTGGCCCCTCTCCTTCCTGCGGCGCCCTCTGAGTGGGTTCTTGGTCTGGGAAACGCTTGGCTGGGGATCCGGCTGGAATGTGGGTCAAAGGGCGCCGCAGGGGACTGGCACTGGCGGCTCACGTGCCTCTCTCGCGCTGACCGCTGACTGCCCAGAGCTCTCTCTCGCAGCAGCTGGGCGCCAACGCATCCGGAGGAAATCGCTTCGGACTGGAGCAGCCCCGAGAAGCGCGCTCCATAGACCAGGAGCACTGAAGGTGTCCCCGGAGAGCCGCTGTCATCGGCCTCCAGTGGAGGTCAGCAAACCTCCTGGGCAGTCGGAGGCCAGGCTGGCAGCGCTGGTGGCTTGCCCAGAGGGACGAACAGACACCGTATTTCTCCAACAACAGCCCCCAGGCAAGTCCCCTAATTCACCCGGCAGCACCGGGAGAGCGGATCGCAGGGGGTGGACACGGGGATGCGCAGCTGACCCCGCCAGCCATATCCCCGGTGGGTGGACAGCTCGGGGGCACCCTTTCAGGGCCCTTCGTAGGCAGGCCCCAGGGCTCGCCTCACGTCCTCACCTGGGGACCGAGCTTGGGAAGCGGACCCTCGTGGACGCGGAGGCAGCGGGTGGACGGCTGGAGGCCGGATCGGGCGCCAGATCTGGCTGCGCGCAGCTCCAGCAGCTCCCGGGCTCTGAGCCCTGCGCTGCGCTGGGGCCTGGAGTGTCGGGGGGCGTGTCGGGGGCGTGGTCGGGGCGGGGCCTGGGCGGGGCGGGGCGCGTGACGCGCGGCGCTGGCCAATGGGAAGCGCGCCCGAGGCCGAGCCTCCTGCGAGCCTTCGCGGCGCCCGCGGCGTCACGTGAGCGGCCGGGAGGGAGCGCAGAGCGCGGCCGGCGGGCGAGACTCCGCCGCAGCGGGCAGCGGGCGAGCGAGCGCAGGGACCCGCGGCCCGGCCCGCGGCCGCCCAGACCCCGACCGGGCGGCCGCCCCCAGCTCAGCCCGGGCGGCCAGCAGGACGCCGGGGCCTGGCCGCTGGCCAGGCGCGCGCCAAGTTCAGGTGGGAGAGGCGCGGAGGGGACGGGGCCGCGTGGACACGGCCGGGGTGACCGGGGCTGCCGGGCGCGGGCTGCCCTTGGAGAGCTCGCGGCCCGGGGCTCCGCGGGCGCCCGGGGGAGCCACGCGCTGCGGGAGGCGGGAGGTCGCCAGGGCCCCGGGGGACGGTGACCCCGCGCGCCCACCAGCGTCCACACGCTGCAGGCCCGAGCGGCCACCCCGGCGCCGGTTCCGAGGGCCTGCGGTCGCCTTCCGGGACAGCCCTCCCATATGGTGGGGCGCGGCGGGGCCTGGCCCGGGGGAGCGGGCAGGGGCGCTGGCCGCCCGCGGTTGGGGGGGTGGGGGGGCGGAGGGGCTGGTGGCCCAGGGGTTACTATCGGTCACCAGCAGCGGGGCAGCGCGGGGAGGGGGTGGCACAGGCCGAGGGCATGGTGCCCAGCAGGCAGCGCTCCCGGGCTCGGCGGAGGGGTCCGGGCCGACTCCCTGCGCCTCTCGTCCCCACGCGCCGTCCCCCGCGCGAGTGGACACCCACGCTGACCCCATGCGCGCGGACACCCGCGCCGCCACCTCGGCTGCCGCGCACAACGCCCCGCACACGCAGTCACACGACACACACCCACACCCCCTTTGCGCAAGGCCACGCGGCTTAGACCCCCATCTGCACCCCCACGGAGTCCTGGGGGGGGGTCCCTTCCAACATTACCAGAGAGGTGGCTGAGGTGGCAGCCCAGGGGACAGAGGAAATGCCATCCCTACCCAATACAGCCGTCCTGTTCCCTCTTCCCTCCCCACTGTGGTGTTACCCAGGGACTCCACCCCCCTCCTCCACCTCCAAGAAGTGTTTTCTTTCCTGGTTGGTCCCAAGAAATGCCCCCACAGTCTTCCCTCCCAAGAACCCGGTGGCCCTCACCATCTACAGGTGCTTAAAACAGCGGGACAAGGCGACTTGAGGGCCTGTGGGCAGCGCAGGGAGCAGAGACTCTTATTTTGAAAGGCGGCCCCCACCCGCCACCCCCGTGATTTGCTCGCTGACCCAATGGCGAGCCCTTGGCGCGCGCTGGGCTTGTTATCAATTACATGTTGTTCCTGCAGCCGCTGTGTCCCCGGGAGGATAAACAGCAGGCCTGGCCCGGGAGGGAGGGGGCGGAGTCCAGCGGCCAGCCCGGGGACTGTGCCCGGAACAGCGCGTCCCCTCCCCCTGCATGCAGCCTGCGCCACGTGCTGGTGTTTTTTAGGGACCAGAGCCCGCCCCAGCCCGAATACTCCCTTTTTTTTTTAATGCCTGCACCTCGGGGAAGTCCCAGAGCCCCTTCTGGGCTCCCCAAATCCTGCCCTGTCCTGCTGCAGGGACACTCAGGCTGGTCTTCAGACCCTGCCATCTACCTGGCTTCCCCACTCAGCCTCATCCAGCCAACCCTGGGGCATGGCCCTGCCTGGCGGTCCAAAGAGCTTATATTCTGGTGGGGAGGTCCACAGGAAAGGACTCCACATACACACCACCAAGACCATTCACCACTGTGGCACCTGCTAGGGACAGTATAAAACGGGATGATGTGACCCAGTGGCTTCTGAGCTCAGGGCGCTTAACCCCAGCCCTATTTGGTATTTTATTGAGAGACAGGGTCTCCCTGAGTTGCTCAGGGCCTCCCTTTGGCTGAGGCTGGCTTGGAACTTGCGATCCTCCTGCCTCAGCCTCCGGAACCGCTGAGATGACAGGTGTGGGCCACCGCGCCCAGCAGCAGCAGTCATTGTTTAATATGGTGGAACCTCTGGTTGGTGGTCACATTTCAGGGGAGGTTTGAAGCAACCTGTTGGATCCCAGGGAGGCTGGAGTCCCCAGATTCCTTAGCATCCCAGCAGAGGGCGGGTGTGGGGGAGGGGGACTCCCAGGTGCTCATTCATTTGAGGGCCACCTTCATGGCTGCTTGTGGCCCTGATTGTGCCCCTGACCCTGTCCTAAGTGTTGGGCTCCTGGACTGCTCCAGCATTGCTGGCCCAGGTCAAGAGACAGACCCAGAGAAGTCGTGCTGCCTGCCTGAGGTAGCCCAGCTGAGACCAGCTGATCCAAGGAGTGTGGATCCTGCCTGGAGGGTGGTGACACAGGCGGGGACTCTCGGGTGGCACGTGGGCTCTGCCCACAGCCTCGAATTGCTCTTGGAATCATCTGGCCCCTTCATTCCTCCCAGCACCTGATTTGGTGACTCGAGTGTATTCAACTTCTTTATTTTGGGGTGCTGTCCTGCTGAGCTCCGTCCCCAGCCCTGGGTGTGTTTTCTAAAACACTCCCAATAAAAAACCTGTAGCCGAGGACTGAAGCCCTAAATGCCATCTATCCTCCTGGTCCACGGTGCTCAGGGCTCAGAGCAGGCTGTTGCTTCCTTGGGGTTCGGGAGGCCGAGGCAGGAGGATTGCGAGTCCAAAGCCAGCCTCAGCCAAAGTGAGGCCCTGAGCCACTCAGGGAGGCCCTGACTCTCAATAAAATACCAAATAGGGCTGGGGACGGGGCTCAGGGGTCGAGGGCCCCTGGGTTCAATCCCTGGTATCAACCACCACCCCACAAAAAAAAGAGGAAGGAGGGGTGGGCACAGAGGTGACACCAGGTTCCAGAGACGCCCTGGCTCCCAATGCCAAACACTCTCCCTTTCCCCAACCTGGATAAACACCCAGCCCGCTGTGGTCACTGGGTGGGGACAAAGGTCCAGAAAGGTGGCCCTATTGCAGGCAGACCCACTGTTGACTCTCCTTGAACACGGGACTAGCATGGCCTTTGGCTTCAGAGAACACACTGTCCCCCTCTCCTCTCCACGAACATCTTCTGAGCCCCTCCTGGGCGCTGGGTGTCACACTGGGGACTGGGGACACATGGAGCGCACTGTCTAGTGGGAAGACGGGCATTAGCCGAGCGTCCCCAAGGTGGTGAGTGTCCCAGGTGGGGACTGAAGGGGCCATGGGGGTGTAAGGCAGGAGAGTGCGTCCCAATTGGCCAACAGGGTCCCGACTTGTGACCCTCGGGATGGTTGGGGGATTGAGGCGGCCACACGCATTGGGTGCCGTGGGATCTTGGGCAAAGGCATCACCGCCCAAGGGGTGGGGCATGACAATCAGATGGGGAAACTGAGCCCTCTGAGGACAGGCACTTATGTCCTTGAACTTTTCTGCCTCCAAACCACAGTTTTCCCAGTTAAAAATAGACCCCCGCCCGGGACGGTGGCCCAGGCCTGTCATCCCAGCAGCTGGGGAGGCTGGGGCAGGAGGATCGCAAGTGGGAGGCCAGCCTCAGCCACTTAGTGAGGCCCTGAGCCACTCAGGGAGACCCTGTGTCTCAATAAAATAGAAAAAAGAGCTGGGGACGGGGCTCAGGGGTGAAGCACCCCTTGGGTCAGTCCCTGGTACCAAAAAATAAAATAAACTAAATATCAGCTCGAGTCATATTTAAAAACAACTTATATAAAGTAGATGATTTAAAAAAAAAATCTGAAGTGGACGCCTGATGGGCACCTTGCGTTTTTATTCGCTGGATCTGGCAACCCACGGAAGCCCAACGGCTTGGGGTCAGAGAGCAAGTGGCCCCCGTCCCATCCCCCCTCCTGTGACTCAACAGAGGTGACACTGAGGTTCAGGTCCTACCATGGGCAGTGACCCTCCAAGTCCTGGCCGTTCTGGGGACCCAGAGCCCCTGATGGCGTCCCCTCCAGCGTGGTTCTTCCCGCACCAAGGCACGTGGACTCTTTTCCAGGATCTTTCTGGAAAATTCCGTCTGGAACCAGAACGGCCCGGTTGTGCAACGGGCTCCGAGGGCTCTTTTGCAAACTCTGTGGCAGCGTTTCAGAGGACGCTCTTGCAGGCCCCTGTCCCTGGGGGTGAGGCAGGAGCCTGGCATTCGGCAGCTGGGAGCCGGGCAGGCGACCCAGGGTGGGGACAAGCCCCGCCAGGGGCCGCGAGCCACTGTTCTGACTCTCTTTTCTCCTTCACAGCGGCCACCAGCGCGGCCCGGCCAGCATGGTGGACCACCTGCTGCCGGTGGACGAGACCTTCTCGTCGCCCAAGTGCCCCGTGGGGTACCTGGGGGACAGGCTGGCCGGCCGGCGGCCCTACCACATGCTGCCCTCGCCCCTTTCCGAGGACGACAGTGACGTGTCCAGCCCCTGCTCCTGCGCCAGCCCCGACTCCCAGTCCCTCTGCTCCTGCTACGGCGGTGGCCCCGGTGCCGAGGGACAGGACAGCATCTTGGATTTCTTGCTCTCCCAGGCCACCCTGGGAGGCGGTGGTGGCGGCGGTGGCAGCGGGAGCCTGGGGGACAGCAGTGGCCCTGTGACCTGGGGGACGTGGCGGAGGGCCCCGGTGCCCGTGAAGGGGGAGCACGTTTGCTTCCCAGAGTTCGCGCTGGGGGACCCCGAGGAGGTGGCCAGGCCCTTCCAACCCACCCTGGAGGAGATCCAGGAGTTTCTGGAGGAGAACATGGAGCCGGAGGCCAAGGGGGCCCCCCAGGGCAGCTGCCAGGACTCGGGGGCCTGTGGCCAGCTCCCCACGGGGCCCCTCAGGAGCCACGCACACGCGGGCCCTGGCGGGAGAGAGCGCGGTGCCCCTGCGCCCGGGGGCGCGAGCGCGCAGGGCGCCTCCGAGGGCCCCTCCGCCGAGGGCGCAGTGCCGGTCCTGCTGCAGATCCAGCCGGTGCCCGTGAAGCAGGAGCCGGGCGCGGGGCCGGCCTCCCCTGGCCAGGCCCCCGAGAACGTCAAGGTGGCCCAGCTGCTGGTCAACATCCAGGGCCAGACGTTCGCCCTGGTCCCCCAGGTGCTGCCCTCCTCCAGCCTGAGTCTGCCCTCCAAGTTCGTGCGCATCGCCCCCGTGCCCATCGCCGCCAAGCCCGCGGGGTCCGGGGCGCTGGGGCCCGGGCCCGGCCTGCTGGGGGGACAGAAGTTCCCCAAGAGCCCGGCGGCCGACCTCCTCAAGATGCACAAGTGCACCTTCCCCGGGTGTCACAAGATGTACACCAAGAGCAGCCACCTCAAGGCACACCTGCGCCGGCACACCGGGGAGAAGCCCTTCGCCTGCACCTGGCCCGGCTGCGGCTGGAGGTCAGTATAGAGGGGACAGGCCACGGGGCCCACAGGCCCATTAGGAAGGGGACGAGGGGCGGGAAGGGGCGGGGCCAGAACGACACAGCCACCCGGAGACTCGCTGGTCCCACAACTAAAGCGGAGAGTGTCCCGTTCATAATGACCAGGTAAGGCAGGCAGGGACCCCCGCTGGGTCCCCAATCCAGAAGAGGGTGACCTGGCAGGGGCTAGGACACATCAGAAGGGCACTTGGGCTAATCAGGACCCTTGAATGGGATGGATGGAGGCTGGGGCTAGAGGCTTGGCGTAAGGACCACCTTGACTCCCGGCTGACATCTGAGCTCGAGGTTGGGCGAGCCAGGGACCCTGCCCAGGGCGATCGGAACCCAGGGGACTGATTGAGGGAAGCCGCATCTCAGCCAGGTGCCAGGGTGCCCAGCAGCTCGGGAGGCTGAGGCAGGAGGATCGCGTGTTGGAGGCCAGCCTCAGCCACGGAGTGAGTCCCTAAGCCACTCAGGGAGCCCCTGTCTCTAAATAAAATCTGAAAAGGGCTGGGGACGGGGCTCAGGGGTCAAGGGACCTGGGGTTCAATCCCTGGGACCAAAAGAGAGAGAGAGAAGGAGAGAGAGGGGGAGAGAGGGGACAGAGAGGGAGAGGAGTCCCACTCAGTGCTCCCACTTAGCCTGGGGACCAGCTTCCTCACAGCATAGTTGAGAAGCCACCCAGGGTGGGGGACAGGCCTGGCCAATGCTGGGCTCCAGGTGGCCAGTCCCCCCAGGCTCTGCCCTGCGTGGTGTCGGGGGAAACCAGCCCCCCAAGGTCGGGCTGTGCTCAGGAGGCTGTGGTGGGTGCCAGAGGCACAGGGGACCCCACGTGTCCCCCTCCCCCTTTTGGGGAGGTCCACCTGGAGCTCGGTCCCCAGGGGTGCCGGGCAGGGTCCTCCACAGTGTAGGACACTCACCTGGGGACAGCGCATGAGCCACTGACACCCCCCTCACCCGCACGCATGCGCGGAGTGCCCCAGAGCCAGACCTGGCAGATGGACGCGTGGCTGTGCGTGCGCGGGTCCCGCGATAGGTGTCTCGGTGTCCCTCTGCCGTGTGACCTGCTGTGTTGTGGCCGGTGGCCGTGGCCCCAGCCAGCTCTGCGGCTTTGGTCCTCTTGGCTGGGTACCAGTCCTGAGAGCAGGTGGGGCCTTAGCCATTGCATGTGTCCCCGGAGGCCGATGGTCACCCTTGCAAGCGAGGAGGTCCCCGAGGCAGCAGGTGGGCAAGGGTGGAGGTTGAGCCGGGCCTGTCGCCCCAGCTGCTCAGGAGGCTGAGGCAGGAGGATGCCAGGTAGAGGCCAGCCTCAGCCACTTAGGTGCTCGCAGGTCAGCGAGTCCCCATCTCTGAGTCAAATGCAGCCCAGGGCCGGGTTGGGGCTCCGGGGCCGAGCGCCCGGGTGGACTGGGGGGATTATCTCCAATACCTTGTGACCCCGGAGCTGACCCCCAGCCCAGGACCCCTCCACAGGGAAGGACACTGGCCTGGGGACACCAGCAGGGACAGGCTGCCAGGACCCCCTCCTGGGCCTCTGTGACTTCTCCATGGAGCAGGTCTGTCCTCTGTGGTGTCCCAACATGGCAAAGGCTGTCCCACGGGGAGCTGAGGGTCCCCACCCCTGGGGAGGGACATTTCTGTGACCCTCCGGGAGACCCAGGCTGACTGCAGGGGTCCTGGCCTCCTGGGTTGACCCCAAGAGGCTTGAGTCTCTTCAATGTGGTGACCGTCTCCAAAAGGGAGGCCTATAGCTCTCCGATGGGAATGGACCCAGCTTTGGGGACAGCCCAGCATGGACAGGACCGAGGTGACCAGGATCATGTCATATTCATGGACCAGGAGCTGCTGCTGAGAATCAGGGTCCCCTCCACCCAGTCCCTCGCCTGCCCAACCCCTCCACAGGGGACCCGTCACCTCCTGTCGAGAGTGGTGCCAACCCATTTGCCACAGATGGTGGCGCTGAGCACGGGCACTGTGTCACACGGCCCCAGGGTGTGGCTCGTGAGCGTGCGTTCGGGGCACACGCCAGGCGGGCACACCTCAGCCCACGCTGGTTCTCTGGGGACCCCGCATCTGCGCCCCCACCCAGGGTGCTGCTTCCCAGGGGAAAAGAGCTCATCGGTTGTCAAAATGAGTCCGTGAGCAGCCGGGCACGTGGCCCACGCCTGTCATCCCAGTGGCTCGGGAGGCTGAGGCAGGAGGATCTCAAGTTAGAGGCCAGCCTCAGCCACTGAGCAGACCCTGACCAACTCAGGAAGACCCTGTCTCTAAATAAGGCACAAGACAGGGTTGGGGACGGGGCTCAGGGGTCAAGGGACCCTGGATTCAATCCCTGGTACTCCCCCCAAAAAAAAGAGTCCCTGAGGTTGGGGTCAGTGACCCCATTTGTCAGAGGAAATGGAGGCACAGAATGGTCAGTTCACTTCTCCACCGTCCCCCAGCTAACAAGGGGCTGACCCAGAGCTCCACCAGACCTGGCTGTCCCCTGCCCACCTTAGACTTGGGGCCGCTCTCCAGCCCTCTGCTCACCTTCTCCCGGGGTGCTGCTTGGCTTCCTGGTCCCCTGGTGAGGGGACAAACTTTCTCTTCCTGGCTGGCTCCTGCTCCGGCCCCTCTGCTGCCCCACACCGTAACCGTCTGTCCCCACGAAGTGGCCGTCTTGCCCAGGTGCTCAGCCTGGCTTCCTCCTGCCCTGTCCGTCCCCGGGTCTCTGTCTTTCCCCGGGTCTCTGTCTGTCCCCGGGTCTCTGTCCGTCCCCGGGTCTCTCTCTGTCCCCTCTGGGGCAGGACTTGACACCCACACTGCCTGGGACACCAGCAGCTGTCCCCTTCCCGTCTCAGCCTCTGGGAAGTGTGGCTGCCTTCCTAGAAGTCTCCTTGCCTCACCCTCAAACACAGGCGCCTTTGTTCCCTGCAGCGGAACATCCTGTTCCAGAGTGGCCCGAGGATCCTTCCAGAAAGAACCCCTTCTGTCGCTCGAGGGTGGAGATTTAAAACAGGTCGCAGCCACGAGGAGGGGTGGCCTGGTGTCATTCATAATGGGCGCTGCAGGCCTGAGGCCACAGAGCCAGGAGGTGGGAGGGACAGGATTCGGGCTCCCAGGCTGCTCTCTGGACCCCTGTGTCCCTGCTGTCCTTAAGAAAGGAGGCATCCTCTGACTCCATCCTCATGGTGGGTCCCATGTACAGATGGGAAGGTTGCTCACTGCACAACTAAATGGGGGGCGGGTGTGGTTTCCATGGTGGTCCCTGAGATGACTTTGTGATGGCTTTTTTTTTGGGGGGGGGGGAGTACCAGGGATTGTACTGGGAGTTCAGGGTCTCGCTGATTTGCTTAGGTTCTTGCTTTTGCTGAGACTGGCCTCCAACTCACGATCCTCCTGCCTCAGCCTCCCCAGCCGTGGGGATGGCTTTTTGTGTATCTCCCCGGCTGCCCCTCACTCCTCAGGATGGGTCTGCCATGCACCCTGTCCCCGGTGGGGAGACAGAGGCCCAAGGTTGTTCCAGCTCAGGACCCCGAAGGGTGCGTGCTGGGGGGATGACAGCTGGGTTAGGGCAGGGGACCCGCCGTCCAGGGTGCTGTGTGACTCGGGTGCAGGGTCCTGCCTGGCTGAAGACCGACCTTGGCCCGGGTCGCAGTTCCTGGGAGGGGCTCCGAGCTCTGGCTCCTGGCATCTGCTCAGAAGCTGTGCCCCTCCCCCTGGGGGCAGGTAACCCTGGCCCGGGGACACGGGTCCCCCATGACATATGCCACCCAGCCTGCAGTCATTGCCCTCCATGTAAATGCACTGACTGAGCCTCGCCCTGCAGCAGGCAGGGCTGGTCCTTGGACAATCCTGGGGAACTGGACATGTCCCCCTTCATGGCGATGACCGTCTAGTGGGATAGACTGATGGTCACCAAAAGCTGACCCCAAGCTAGATGCATGTCTGTGATCCCAGCAGCACCGGAGGCCGAGGCAGGAGGATCGCAAGGTCCTGAGCAACTGGGCAAGGCCCCGTCTCAACAGGAAAAGAAGGCCGGGCTGGGGCTCAGGGACAGAGCGCCCCTGGGTTCGGTCCCTGGCCCCAGAGAGGAAAAGGCTGAGACTAGTTTGAAGTCACAGTGGTGGCAAGAGTGAGGGAAAACAGGCAGGTAGTGTCACGGAGCCCAGAATGGCCATCCTGGAGGCTGTCCTGGTGAGTGGCAGGGACCTGGGCTGAACTCTGAGGGATAGTACAAGAGGGCAGCTGGAGAGCGGGCAAGAGCCTTCTAAATAGAGGAAAGTATGTGCAAATGTCCTGTGGTGAGAGGGACCACGGACAGATCAATAGAGACAGAGCGAAGGAGGCAAGAAAGTATGGATAGGGTCGTGAGATGTGACAGGTCCGTCTGCCACCAGAATCAGGTCGGGAGAGCCTCAGAGCCCTGAAATCAGTGACATGAAGTCAGGGCTCTTGATCCCAACTTTGGTCCTTGCGTGGGAAGTACTTGCTCCCAGGACCTCAGAGATGTCATGAGAACCACCTGAACTCTTATGTTGTAGCAGCGGGGACGGGGATTGAGCTCAGGGGCGCTTGGCCCACATCCCCAGCTGTATCTTATATTTTGTTTACAGACAGGGTCTCACTGGAGTTGCTTGGTGCCTCACTTTTGCTGAGGCTGGCCTCCAACTTGTGGTCCTCCTGCCTCAGCCTCCCGAGCCTGGGATTACCTCTGGGCGCGCCACGGTGCTGGCCCTCCTGAACTCCTAAGAACACCTGGCAGGGGTGCATTGTTGTTTGGGGTCTCAGAGGTCCCCACTTACAGGCCAGCATGGTCCAGGAGGTGGGTGACTCAAACCCAAGGACACCTCTTGGGTCTGTACTGGAAGTAAGATGGAAGAGCTGGGGACGCCTTTGTAGTCCTGGGGACCCTGTATCCTCCCCTGGACCTGCGTTTCCCCTCTGGACAGGCTTCCTTGGACCCTCACCAATGGCCCTGTGACCTTGTGGTCCAGGGAATCATGAGCACACGCCCCCTTCCTGAAGGAGGCCGTGGGGAGGGGGTTGCCCTGCTGTCTGGGTGTGCCTTAGCCTGAGGTCCCTTCCTGTGGGGAGTAGTCAGCAGCTGCTCTGGAGGCCCTGAGGCAGGAGGCTGGACCTTGCTGCCCCAGCTCTTGCGATTTGCAGGTGTTTCCATCTTGGAGAGGCTGCAGAGGCCTGGGGCCCAGGAGGGTCCAGGCACAGGAGGTCGGGACGTATGACAGACGGGCCCCAGGGGCCCTGGGGCGCAGGACGACCAGGGCGCAGGAAGGTCCAGGCGCAGGGGACCTGGGGCACAGGACGGTCGGGGCGCAGGGGGTGGGGGCACAGAGGACCTGGGGCACAGGAGGGTCCGGGCACAGGAGGGTCCAGGCGCAGGAGGCAGGGGCACAGGACGGTCGGGGCCCAGGGGGCCTGGTGCGCAGGATGGTCGGGGCGCAGGAGGTGGGGGCACAAAGGACCTGGGGCACAGGAGGGTCTGCGCGCAGGAGGTCGGGACGCATTATGGTCGGGGCACAGGATGGTCGGGGCGCAGGGGACCTGGGATGCAGGAGGGTCAGGGCGCAGTGGTGGCAAGAGTGAGGAACCACCTGAACTCTTATGTTGTGGCAGGGGAGACCTGGGGCGCAGGGGGCCTGGGGCGCAGGAGGGTTGGAGCGCAGGATGGTGGAGGCACAGAAGGGTCAGGACGCAGGAGGCCAGGGCGCAGGAGGATCGGGGCGCAGGACGGTCAGGGCGTAAGAAGGCCCGGGCACGAGGGGATCTGGGGCGCAGGAGGGTCCAGGCGCAGGAAGTCGGACGCAGGAGGGTCAGGGCGCAGGAGGCCGGGGCGCAGGAGAGTCTGTTCTGGACCGGCCTCTGCCTCCTAGCAGGAGTCACTTGCTCTTTTAAGAACCAGCAAAGCCTTGCTGACCCTGTCCTCGTCCTGGGGAGGCTGCTGGCTCCAGAACCAGGCAGCCAGGCAGGTGCCACGCGTCCCGTCGGCACCCGGGGGAGCGCCCCGCGCGCTCCTGGCTGACCGCGCTGCCGTGTCCCGCAGGTTCTCACGCTCCGACGAGCTGTCGCGACACAGGCGGTCCCACTCGGGCGTGAAGCCTTACCAGTGCCCCGTGTGCGAGAAGAAGTTCGCGCGGAGTGACCACCTCTCCAAGCACGTCAAGGTGCACCGCTTCCCGCGGAGCAGCCGCGCCATGCGCGCCGCCAACTGAGCGCCCGTCCCCAGGGGCCCGGTTCTCTCCGGTCCTTGTCTTTTCCTTTTCCTTTTTTTTTTTTTAAGCAATAATTTATTGGCCTCCTGCTGAGGGTCGCCACGGTGTCCCAGCCCAGCGCTAGGAGGCGCCACCCTGGGCATCACCCTGAGCCCGCCACCTGCTGCCTTCCCCCAGGGGGCACTTAGACTCTGTCCACCCGAGTCCCTGGGGGCTGGGCCCCCAGCGCTGGGCCCCGACGACGACGACGCCGGCCTTAGTGCCTTTATCCCTTTGTGCCTTCCCACGGTGGCCCGGCCTCTGCAGCAAGCCACCAGCTGGAAGCAGGGTTTTTGGGGGGGTGGGGGTGCCTGGCCCTTCTCCCACTGGGCTCCCCGCTTGGGCCAAAGCCAAGCCTCCACAGCTGGGGAAGAAATGTGCAGTTCCCAGAGGGAGTCATGCCGGGAAGAAGGAAGTAGGCCAAAAGTCCAGGGCTGCACTGTGGTGTCAGAGCAGTTTTGCCCAAGTTGCTTGTTCAGCACGATTGGCAGAGGGTACGCAGGGCCATGGAGAGGCAGGATCTGGCCAGTTGGGGCCCTCCATGTGGGAGAGAGGTGAAAAGTGTCCCCTCTTGGTGGGGGTGGGGTGGGGCTGGCAGTGAGTGCATGTGTTAGGAATTAAATGTGCAAGACAGACAGACGGTCTTCTGGGCCCAGTGTGACCCCCTCCTTTCCTCCTGATCGCCAGACAAATCCAGACACCAGCCTCTAGGGCCACCATCCGGAGGACAGGGGAAAAAGGCCACACTAGGAGTCCAAGAACTAGATAGAACTTCCCAGCCCGGATTTAGCAATGCATTCCTCTCTAGAAATTAATATCAAACCAACTAGCTTGTTTTGACAGGTTTATTTCACATCCTATGAATGTATGTAAATAAACTGTACATAGGGACATCGACGTAAAATATCTTTTAATAACATATCGACATTTGTGTAAATTTGAAATTAAAAAAAAATCTACAAAGCTGGTGTACATATGTGACAATTATGTATATTTTCTTTGTTGCTTCATAAAAAAATATATATTTACTTTGCCAATAAAAAGAAAAAAGAACTCGATCACTTTGGGGTGCACTTGTACTGTCTTCCGTGGCTCCTGGGAGGTGGGAAGATTCGGGGCTGTTAGAGACAGGGTCTCCCTGAGTTGCTTAGCACCTCGCTTGTGGTGAGGCTGGCCTCCAAATTGCAATCCTCCTGCCTCAGCCTCCCAAATCACCTGTGGAAAGCCTTTGAGACCCACATGAAGCTCTTCCTACCACTATTGAGTGATTCAAGCACTTATTGTGCACCTTCTGTATATTTGGTTGGTACTGAGGGCAGATCCCTAGAAATGTGGCTGAGCCGTGGGTTGTTTTTTTGGTTGGTTGGTGGGTTGGCTTGTTTGTTTCAGTGCTGCCGATCGACCCGGGGCCTCATGCAAGTGCTCCACCATTGAGCCACATCCCCAGCCACATCCCCTGGCCTGCCTCAGCCTCTGGGCTAGTGTGAGACCTGTGGTGAGAGGCCTCCCTTGGTTCACCCACAGGAAGCAGGAGATGTCAGTCTCCTAGAAGACTTTCCTGTGCACTCTGCTCTTTAAAAGAGCCCGTGGCACTAGGCATACTGGTGCACTCCTGTCATCCTAGTGACTGGGGAGGCTGAGGCAGGAGGATCACAAATCGGAGGCCAGCCTCAGCAACTTAGCGAGGCCCTCAGCAACTCAGCGAGACCCTGTCTCAAAATAGAATATAAAAAGGGCTGGGGACAGGTTAAGCACCCCTGGCTTCCATCCCTGGTGGCTTAGGAACCGATGGCTGTTGCGCTGACATTGACTTTTTGCCTGTGCCCAGCACCCAACTCTGCTGATTGGAGGATGGCTATCTCCTCCTGATGGTCCTGTCCTGGGGACAGAACTGGGCCTTGTGACCTTTGCCCTTTGCCCCTGGCCAGATATACCCTGGGGGGAGGCAAACATGCCCTGGAGAAGCACAGGATCGATTTCCAGCGCTAACATAATCTTTCATCCATAAACGATCAATTGCAACCGCAGATAAGGGGGACCCGGGAAGGGCGTGAAGGACTCGGAGGATGGTCATTTGGTCAGGACCCTGAGGCTTGGAGAAAGTCGTGTGGCCAGGCTCCCTCACCCCAGGGGCTGGGTCCCATCCTTCAACTCCTCCAGCTGACCTGTCCAGCCGAGGCCAGGCTGACCAGGTGATCTAAATTGTCCCCTCCCATTGGGGACCCCAGGTTTCTCACCTGAAGTGTGCATTGTCACAGGTCGGGTGCCTCTGCCCTGCGGTGAACCTCGGTGAGGAGGGTTGGGCTGGTGCTCAGTTGTGCATAGTGAGCAGGGCCCTGATGTCTCTCTTTAATTAATTAATTAATTTTTTTTTTTTATTTTTAAGTGCCAAGGATTGAACCCAGGACTGCTTAACCACTGAGCCCCGTCCCCAGCCCCCCCCCCTTTTTTTTGTATTTTATTTAGAGACAGGGTCTGGCTGAGATGCTTAGGGCCTCACTAAGCTGCTGAGGCTGGCCTCCAACTTGCGATCCTCCTGCCTTGGCCTCCCAAGCACCCAGGAGGAAGCACCCTTTCTTGATCACTATACCAGGCAACATATGGGTCAGCAAAGAAATCTCTGAATTCAGGTGGAAGTGTAGCCTGGTGCCGTGGCACCAGCCGATTCAGAGGCTGTGGGTGAACGCCCCTGGGTGCAATCCCTGGCACCAAAAAAAAAAAAAAAAAAGATGTAAGTTTATTTTCCTCTATTAAAACAGTCTGAATAAGCTGGAAGGGTTAATATGGTGACTCTAGCCTGATACACACAGGCTTCTTCTCTTCTGATGCTCCTCCTCTGCGCCCTGGGGTGTCCATTCAAGAGGACTTGGACCAGCAGGTGAAGGCCGGTGGCCCCGCCCTGCCTGACAGGCGAGATTTGCATAATCTGGTCTACTCGTCGCCCATTGGCCATCATAGAGTCACATGACCTCATGCACTGCAAGGGAAGCTGGGAAATGTAGTCTTTCGCTGGGAGGCTCTTGCCTAGCTGGGGTATGTAAGCTCTCTTGCAAGAGAAAAAGGGGACAATACAAATCGGGGGCAGCCAGCAGTTTGTGCCGCCAGCCCAGTGTGCTCTGGCCTCCCAGGAGGCTGCACAGCACGGGCGCCAAGGGGCACCCGTGGGCTCATCCTCCTGGCCTCCCTTCTCCACCTTGGCCGAAGGGCACCCCAGGAGGGTTTTGCAGGGACAGGGGAGTGTCACAAAGGAAAACCCACGAGGAGCCAGGAGGTCCCCATGCAGAAGTTCAGAGTGCACATGACAGAATCCCAACTCCCTGTGGACAAACCAAACCTTCACCAGGTCACCGTGGTCTGCTCCTGAACTGGGGGCAGAGTCTGTCTGTCCAAGGGGCTTGCAGGGGAAATGGTAGCTTCTCTTAGCTGCATTGGTGCGGAGTGTGCAAGGCACCGGCCGAGGAGGCCTCTGGAAGTGGGCACATGCACCTGCCCGGACAGGAATTGGAACCTACCCAAGGGGACAGCGAATAGGGACCAGACGGATCTAGTATGTGACAAAGACCAGGTCCCAACAGGCCCTGCTTTACTTGAGGATGGACACAGTCGCTCTGGGGCCTATTTAAAGCTTCAGAGTCAGGCAGAGAGAAGCATCCACGGGGACTCAGAAAAACAGTGTCCACCTGGACGGTCCCCTGCATTTCCTGGCTCCTAGCAGGTCACGAGGAGACCCAGGCTGAAATATCAGAGTATGAGCTGAGAGTAAAACGGGGTGGAAGGGAAATGGGAGATTGTGATGAGTGGGACTCACACCTGTGATCCCAGTGGCTCTGGAGGCTGAGGCAGGAGGATTCCAAGTTGGAGGCCACAGCCTCAGCTACTTGGCCCTAAATGACTCAATGAGACCCTGTCTGTTATGGTCTGGCTGTGAGGTGTCCCCCAAAAGCTCACGTGGGAGACAATGCAGGAGGAGTTGGAGGAGAAAGGATTGGGTTACAGCCTTGACCCAATCACTGGGTTTGTCCCTGGGGTCCCCTGGTGGCCCCTGGAGGCAGGTGGGGTGTGATGGAGGAGGTGGCCCTGGGGACTTGGCTTGGGGTCTCTATTTGTCCCTAGAGAGTGGAGTCGCTGCTCCCTGATCCCCATGGGAGCTGCTCCCTCCCCACACTCTTCCTCTTATTTAGAGACAGGGTCTCACTGAGTTGCTTAGGGCCTCCCTAAGTGGCTGAGGCTGGCCTCCAACTTTTGATCCTCCTGCCTCAGCCTCCTGAAGGCTGGGAAGACAGGCTTCCACCACGGTGCCCTGAAGGATTTGCTTTTTGCGTCTGTCTCTCCTGCCTCAGGCTCCTCTGTCTTCCTCTTAAAACCTCAAATTCCCTGCCTCTTTAAATCCACAGAACACAGGGCAACTCCCTAAAAGGGATGATGATTATAGTTCCTTCCTCTTAGGGTCACAGTGCAGACAAAATGAGTGGAAATTATGAAATGCACCTAGAATAGCATCTGGAAAAATAGCAAAGGCTGTTGTTATTTGTGGTTCAATAGTTCAAATTGTTTTTAAAGTGCTGGGGACAGAACCCAGGACCCAACACATGCTAGGCAAGAGCTGAATCCCCAGCCCTGTTGTGCTATTTTATTTTTTTTGGTACCAGGGATTGAACTCAGGGGCCCTCGACCATTGAGCCACCTCCCCAGCCCTATTTTGTATTTTATTAGAGACAGGGTCTCACTGAGTTGCTTAGGGCCTCACTGTGGCTGAGGCTGGCTTTGAACTTGTGATCCTCCTGCCTCAGCCTCCTGAGCTGCTGGGATTTCAGGTGTGTGTCACCACAACCGGCCAGATTAAGTTCTTCTTTTTTTTTTTTTTTAGTTATTGATAGAATTTTATTTATTTATATATGGTGCTGAGAATTGAACCCAATGCCTCACACATGCTGGGCAAGTGCTCTACCATGGAGTCACAATCCCAGCCCCCAGGTTAGGTCTTAAAACTGGGGTTGAATCTCAACACATGGAGGACACACTCAAACCCCCTCTAAACCATAGCATCTTGCCAAAGCAATACGACAAGAAAAAAAAAAAAAGATCAGAGGCACGGTTGTGAGACCCTGGGGATGTGGCTCAGGTGTTAAGCACCCTTGGGTTCAGTCCCCAGCACAAAAACAAACTAATAAATAAATAAATCACACTGTCTGTGAACTTGACCTCCCCGACACTCCCAGGACACTCCATCCAGACACAGCAGACCCTCACTCTCCTGTTTTGCACCACCAGAATCTGGGACCACGAAAAAAAAATTTAACTGATTTAAGTCACACCAAGAATAATCTCTGGCCGTAATCCAACTAAATTAGACATTCATAACTTAGAGAGCCACCTGGAAAGCCCCCAAGTTTCTGAGAAGTAACGAGCCTACTTTAAATTTACCCCTTGGGGGGCCAAGGGAGAAATGAAAAAGGAAATCCTAAAGTCTTTGAAAACAGAATAAAATGAAAAAACATAACATACTAAAAAATCGTGGGAGATTAGGAAAGCAATACTAGAGGATGTTGATAGCCCTAAATGCTTATATTGGACGAGGAAGAAGGCCTCCGTCCAACGTGCAAAGTTTTGGTTTGAAGGAACTAAAAATAAATAAATAAATAAAAATAAAAAGGCAAATTCAATCCAGCCAACGCTGAAGGAAGGAAATAATAAAGATCAGATTGTAAATAAATGGAATAGGAAATAGAAAAATCGGGTGTGTGTGTGTGCAATGGGTTATTAACTCTTCTTTCCTCCTGACTGGCTATGAATCCTGTGAGCTCACATTTCTGCAGCTCCTGCTACAAAGAGGTGGCACTTTCTGGGGTCCCCAGACCTCGTTCCTTGTTAGCAAGAAAGTGCCACCTCTCAAGTTCTGCTTTTTTTCTCAGTAGCAAAAAAAAAGAAAAAAAATATGTCTGGTTGGGACTTGGCAGGTTCACAGTCAGGGACAGAAACCTGCACTGGTTAGTATGGAAAGGAAAGTTCTGGAACATGGGGAATCCTGGGTCCAGAGCATTAATGGATTTATCCACAGAACCCTCCTATGAGGCAGGCATTTTTAATATCCCCATTTTCCACTTAAGCCAACTGAGGTAAATAAGACCTCATAGCTTGTCTCTGTGCCATGGGGGCCCTTCATGCGGGGCCACTTGTTCCCCTTTTATACCCAGCAATGTGTGCCTGCTGTCCCCTTCCCTCCAACCTTGCCCCCGCCCAACACCAAGCTTTGGTTTCTCAGTATTAAGAAGAGAGAATGTTCACAGTTTCTCTGTGAGGATCTTGCATTTCCCCAGAACCCTGGAGAACCAGGACCAGTGGGCTGTCTGATCCATGGAGTCCTACATTAGCTCCCCAAATGGGTCAGAGCCAGCCTCAGCCTCCAGCAACAACAGCCACAGGCAGGGAAGGAGAGGAGGAGGAGGAGGAAGAGGAGGAGGAGGAGGAGGAGGAAGAGGAGGAGGAGGAGGAGGAGGAAGAGGAGGAGGAGGAGATGGAGGAGGAGATGGAGGAGGAGATGGAGGAGGAGGAGGAGGAGGAGAAGGAGGAGGAGGAGAAGGAGCAGGAGGAGAAAGAGGAGGAGGAGGAGGAGGAGGAGATGGAGGAGGAGGAGATGGAGGAGGAGGAGATGGAGGAGGAGGAGGAGGATGAGGAGGAGAAGGAGCAGGAGGAGAAAGAGGAGGAGCCAAGAAGAAGAGGAGGAGATGGAGGAGGAAGAGGAGGAGGAGGAGCAGGAGGAGGAGGAGCAGGAGGAAGAGGAGGAGCAGGAGGAGGTGAAGGAGGAGGAGGAAGAGGAGGAGGAGGAGGAGCAGGAAGAGGAGGAGAAGGAGGAGGAGATGGAGGAGGAGGAGGAGAAGCAGGAGGAGGAGGAGGAGAAAGAGGAGGAGGAGGAGATGGAGGAGGAGGAGGAGATGGAGGAGCAGGAGGAGCAAGAGGAGGAGGAGCAAGAGGAGGAGGAGGAGGAGGAGAAGGAGGAGGAGGAGGAGAAGGAGGAGGAGGAGCAGGAGGAGGAGGAGGAGGAGGAAGAAAGGGAGGGAGGGAGGGAGGGAGGGAGGAAGGTAGATAGGTCGGTCCTCTCAGGCAGGAGCTGGGAGAAGGCGTGAGGGCAAGTGATGGTCTCTATGGACAGGCCTTCTCTCTGGGAGTTCTTAGGTTTGGGCCCAGAGGCAGGACTTTGTCCAGGGGTCCCTGCCACGGTCCCCGGTTCCTTCAGCTGCAGTCCCCTGCCCTCGAGCTGGGGTGAATCCCGACTGAAGAGGTGGAAACCCTCTCAGTGGAGGTCAAAAGCTGGCCTCACCTGTGGGCCACTCCCGAGAGATGCTCTGTCCAATATTTTCTTTTTCTTTTTCTTTTGCTATACCATTGTCACCCATCTCTAGCTCCAACCGGGTGGCTGCCCCCTGCTGTTGAACTTGAGCATTTTCCCAGTTGCTGACCTGGGCACACAGCCACGCAGGGTGCCTCTTTACCGCTATCTCGCCCATCTCCCTGACTCTGGGATTTTACAGCTATGGAAACTGAGGCAAGCAGAGAGGGGAAGGGACCCACCCAGGATGAGGGTGCTCAGGAAGAGAAGAACCAGGAAGTCAGCATCAGAACAGACTGGCTGGGTGTGGTGTGCGGTGGCCCATGCCCGTCCATCCCGCAGATCAGGAGGCTGAGGCAGGAGGATCACAAGTTCAAAGCCAGCCTCAGCCAAAGTGAGGCCCTGAGCAACCCAGCAAGACCCTGTCTGTAGATAAAATATAAAAAGGTCTGGGGACGGGGCTCCGTGGTTAGCACCCCTGGGTTCCATCCCTGGGACCCAAATTTTTAAAAAGGAGCCAGGTCCTTCTGTCTGGAGAGGCCTCAGTGGAGACCCTGCGAGGCCCAGGCCTGGCTGCTGATCTCAGCAGCAGCAATGGGCCCGAGCCAGCAAGGTCAAAGGCAACTAAGGGTCAGTCCATGGGCAGAGAAAGGTAGTGGGTTAAAAAGTGACCTGGGCACCCTTTGTACTAGAGCAAGACCTTGCTCTCTCTCCCGCCCCCGGTTCTGCTGACTGGCGTGAGGCTTAATGATTGTCGTTCCAAAGCCAGCTACTTTCTCCCCACACGCTCCACCGAATAGAGGTGGAAAGAATGAGAGGCACAAGAAAGAGCACCCGGGTATCAAAATCCACGGCAAGCCGGGCACAGCCGCCCACACCTGCCCTCCCAGTGGCTCGGGAGGCCGAGGCAGGAGGATTGCAAGTTGGAGGCCAGCCTCAGCAACTTAGCAAGACCCTAAGCAACTCAGAGAGATCCTGAGTGGCTTAGGACCTCGCTAACCAAAAAAAAAAAAAAAAAAAAAAGTGAGCTCAGTGTAAGAGGAAGGCCAAGGGCAGTGTGTGTCCATCCAAAGTGACCCTCATGGGTTCTGGCCCCAGGGAATGCAGGGACACACACAGTGGCCAACGATTCATGATGATAACTTTTTTTTTATATATATACTGGGGATTGAACCCAGGGGTGACTTAACCCCTGAGCCTCGTCCCCAGCCTTATTTTATATTTTATTGAGAGACAGGGTCTCCCTGAGTGGCTGAAGGCCTCACTAAGTGGCTGAGGCTGGCCTCCAACTTGCGATCCTCCTGCCTCGGCCTCCCGAGCTGCTGGGATCACAGGCGTGCACACCTCACCCCGCCGTATCGGAATTTTTGGCCACCTGTTAATGAGAGGCTGAATATTGAGAGCAAAGACCCCCAACAAGCATTCTCCGGGAGGAAAGGACAGGAACAACAGAGACAGTTCTGTGCGTGGTTACTTCTGAGGTCATTTCTGTGGGCGTGCGGGGTCCCCGGGGAGCGACTTGGGACAGGATTTGAGCTTTGGGGACTCGTTCTGTTTTGGGGGGCCACTGAGCCATCTCGGGGCCCTGGTGACCAGGGATATGAACGGCATCTCTTGGGTGGCCTGTGAGTTCCCCTGGAGCTGGTTCCCAGGGCCCTCCTGGTGGGAGCAGGCTGAGCTGGCCTTGGCCCTGGACCAGGGGACCCCTTGTTCCTGTCACCCCCCGTGGGCTCCTGCGAGGGGCTCGGGGAAGAAACAGACGGATGGAGGGGGGGCTCCAGGGGCAGGAGGAGGCCATACAGTGACTTGCTGGCAAGACTCGGCCTGTCCCACCAGAGCACAGTCCCTGATAAATGACAGGCTAAGCCTGGCCCTGGGAAGGGTGGGTCTCATCAAAGCATTCTCTCCGCGACGCTCCGGTCGCCCGGGACTCAGCGCTGCCAGCCGGACTCAAAAGCCCTCTGTCTGCCCCAGGCCTGGGATCCCCAGCCAGACCCGGGCACAATGGAGGGAGCCGGCCCCCGGGGGGCAGCCGATCCGAGGCTCTGCCTCCCCTAGAGAAGGGAAGAGAGGCTGTCCAGAGAGGTAGAGGCTCAGAGACCCTCAGCCAGCCCAGGGCCACAGCCCCCTCCCACTGGAGACCCAGGGGTCTGTGTCTGTCCCGTGCCACCAGCCCAAGTCCCCTGGGGTGACTCCCCAAGCCACAGTGGTAGATGCCAGGGCCTCAGGGAGGGGGAACGGAAACTTCTGGAAATATGCCAAAGAAATCAGGACATGATTTCAATGTGGGGGAAAAAAAAAAACAACAGTAAAGAATCCTTCATGCAGCTGAAAAACCTGAAAGCCATGAATCACTTTGTAAAGCAGTGTCGGGGACCCAGGTCACTCAAGATGGGGAAGAGGCAAAGCTCGGAGTCCCAGTGGTTCTGGGGAGGCTGAGGCAGGAGGATCGCAAGTTGGAGGCCAGCCTCCGCCACTTAGTAACCAGAGAAGAAGAGGAGGAAGGAGAGAGGCTGGAGAGGACAGGAAAGTTGGGAGTCTGTTTCTAGGCTTCTCTCTCTCGGGGGACAGCCTCCTCTCTGGAACCCTCTGAGCTGATGTCTGAGTCGCCCTCCTGTGGCCTTGGTGTGGCCTCACACTGGACGGTCTGCAGGGGAGCCCGTGGAGCGGACACGGATGTCCACGGAGAGCCGGGCACCTTTCTGTGTCCTGCTCATTATGAATTCACTCAGACACACCCTGGAGAGCAAAGTGTCTTCTACAAGCCCGCCTGGCAGGGGACAGAGTGGGGGCCTGGTCAGTGGCCCCCTGAGCTCCAGCGTCCCCATTTCTGCCTGGACCTCCTCCTGGGCCCATCACGAAGTCCCCTCTCTTCACCATCCCCATTTTCCGCCACCTCCCTTGTCAAGGTCACCAGCGCCCCGTGAGCGGGTGCCACCTGCACTCTGTGTGCTTAACCTTGCCTGTCACCCCTCTGGGTCCCAAAGCACACCTAGAAGGAAAGCACCTATCTCTGCCATCAATGGAAAATCAATATTTTTTTCTGATAGGACCTTCAACGACACAGAAGACTCTAATCAGGAACCCGCCTCAAGGTGCGATTGCACATTTATGTGTGGTGATTTGTGATTTGGCCTTTATTATTATTGTTACTTATTTGTGATGGCTTATGATTTAATGGCACAATGGGTACAAGCGAAAGGAAGTAGCCTGGGGTGACGGAGAAATCCTAAAGGTGTGGGTGGGGGGAAGTGTACAGGAAGAAGGACTGACTTCGGGGCCCATGAAGATTCCAGAAGACCCCAGCTCAGGGGTCGCACCAGCTGGGCTGCTCCGTTCGTCAGTTTTCCGTTGCTGTCACACATGCCTAGGAACATCAGCTTGTAAAGAGAAGAAAGGTTCACTTGGTCTCCAGGATGGGCTGGCCCTGCTGCCTTGGGTGAGGCAGTCCAGCAGGGCGGGAGGACTTAGTGGAGCAGACCATTCATTCCCCGGCCAGGAAGGGAAGAGAGTGAGGAAGGGGTCGAAGGACACAGTCTTCCTCAAGGGCACGCCCCCTAATGATCTAAAGGCCTCCCCTTAGGCCCCACCTCTTAAAGGGCCCACCGATTTTCCATAGCACCAAAGTGAGGACCAAAGCTGGCACACATGGACCTCGGAGGGACATTTAGGGCTCATGAGAAGGCAGAGGAGCTGCAGGCAGAATAGGAGTCCATTTTTAATTTATCTGGTCAAATTCACTTACCTTTTTTTTTTTTTATGGTACCAGGGATTGAACTCAGTAGCCCTCCACCCCTGAGCCCCATCCCCAGCCCTATTTTGTATTTTATTTAGAGACAGGGTCTCCCTGAGTTGCTCAGGGCCTCGCTGAATTGCTGAGGCTGGCCTCCCATTTGCAATCCTCCTGCCTCAGCCTCCCCAGCTGCAAGAGGACCGTCGTGCGTGGGCCACCACCCCCAGCGACAAACATTTCTTGCTAGAGAAAGGACATTTTTTTTTTTTTGCAAGATTCTGCCTTTCTATTCTGAGCTCTGGTATACCTCTCCATTGACTAAAGAATTTGTAGGGTTGGTTTTTTTTTTTTTTTTCAATCTTCTATTTGAGGTCCAATGTGTTTCCTTATTTCTTCCCAGTTCATTCCCAGAATTTCTCACCTCTGATTGAATGCTGAATGGGATCTTTTTTAGGCCCCCTCTACTATATTTTGTGGTAGCTATTTTGGGGTCCCTGGCAAGCCGCCGGGCGGGTTTGGTATATTTATTTTGTAACTGGCCACCTTCCTGAATCCTCTTTTCAGTTGAAATGGCTTCTGCCCCCACTCCACCCTGTGGCTTTCTTGGGATATTTTATTTCTGTACCCTTTTGTGACAACAGCCCACGGGGGGGGGTGTGGTAGAGGGAGCAGGGGAACAGGGGGACCCTGCCCACGGGTCCTTCCTGCTTCAGCTCAGGGAAGAATCCGTTTTACCCTCCATGTGAGTATCCAGGGATCCATTTCCAAACAAAATATTTTCTTCCCATGAAGGAGCGTGTTTGACGTCAGCTTGGTATTTTGGTCAAGAATCACAGAATGTCCTTCGCCACCCCGTTCAGAAAACACAGTGCTTTTTGAACACCCAGGCCCCTCTCCAAGCAGATCAACAACAAGTGTGTTACTTTTCTCACACCTTGGACATGTAGGAAAATCTGGGCTCAGGGAGCTGGCCGGCCGCCCGCCTGGGGATCTTGCCAGAGCCGGGTTTGTTCTTGTTTGCTGGACTTTGAATAGCTGCTAAGAGTCCTCGGAACCCGTGGGCACCTCGGGGTGGACGAGCCCAGGACAGGGGAGCTGGCAGCCTGGCAGGGGACCATCTGCACGCAGCAGAGAGCTCCCATGCGTGTGACCCTCACCATGAGTGTGGATGTGTGAGTGTGAGTGTGTGTGTGTGTGTGGTACTGGAGATGGAAGCCAGGCCCACTTTCTATTTTTATTTTCAGACAGGGTCTCCCTGAGTGGCTTAGGGTCTGGCTAAGTTGGAGAGGCTGGCCTCCAACTTGCGATCCTCCTGCCTCAGCCTCCCAAGTAGCTGGGATGACAGGCGTGCGCCAGGGTGCTCAGCAAAACGGATTTTAAAGTGCACATATCCCACCCGCTGTCAGAACCGGGGTATCATCACTCCTGCCCTGACGGGCTGCCGTACGTACCCTCAGGCAAGAAGGGGAGTCAGAAAAGGAGGCACATCTTGGTATTATACCTTTGAAGACCCCTTGACGGGGTCTTGGGGCTGCAGGCACTGTGGACCCCCTTGAAGAGCCACTCATTGTCCAAACTGCTCAGAGCTGAGCACAGGGGCACAGGCCTGTCATCCCGGCAGCTCAGGAGGCTGAGGCAGGAGGATCGCAAATTGGAGGCCAGCCTCAGCCACTCAGCAAGATCCTAAACAACTCAGCGAGACCCTGTCTCTAAATAAAAAGTAAAAAGGGCTGGGGACGGGGCTCAGGGGTGAAGCGCCCCTGGGTTAAGTCTCTGGTACAAAAAAGGAAAGAAAGAAAATGCTGGAGACCCCAGGACCCTGGTTGCCCATGGAGGCTGACGGAAAGGGAGCGGTGTGCCACGTGTGTGGCTAAAACAGGGACCCTGACCAGCTGGGACGAATTTCAGTGACTTCCAAGCCTTACATTGAGGCTCAATGTTGGGTTGACCCAACAAGGTCTGTTAGGGCCCAGCCTATTCTAGAACCTTCTTCCATTAATGAACAAACCTGTCAGCGCCTATTCCATGATCCGCAGGTTAATCTGGGAGGTGGATATTAACTAGTGGTTGAGCAAACTCTTACGGCAGGCCAGCCTCTGCTCCCAGCTGCCGCGGGAGGGTGACGATGTCTCTGACTTTTCTTCTCCTTTTTTTGGGGGGGATGTGGGGGTACCAGGGATTGAACTCAGGGGCCCTTGACCACTGAGCCCTGTCCCCAGCCCTTTTTATATTTTATTTAGAGACAGGGTCTCCCTGAGTTGCTTAGGGCCTTGCTAAGTGGCTGAGGCTGGCCTCCACTTGTGATCCTCCTGCCTCAGCCTCCTGGGCTGCTAGGATGACGGGTGTGGGCGCCCAGCTTTTGAGCTCTTCTCTCTGAGGGCCAGCCTAGCTTATCACAGCTATGCAGCCCCAGGCTTGGCACAGCTGGGACAGCTCAGCCGGGAGGAGAGAGCCCCCTCGGGACCACGGGGACGGTGCCAGTTGTGCGGGGAGAAAGGGAAGGGGACACGGGGACTCTGGAGCAGGAAGTCCTGAGAGCGGGGAGACGAGGACACTGCTGGGGTGTCCAGCCACGTCCTGCTCCTGGTGGCCCAAGGGACTGTTAGGCAGACGGCGGTTGCCCAGCAGGAGGTGGGGATGGACGGACGGACAGACAGAAAGAGAGGCGGACAGAGAGAGACAGAAGGACGGAGAGACACATGGACAGAGGGAAAGAGACAGAGACCGACAGAGATAGAGAGAAGTAGACGGACAGAGAGTCAGACACAGAGACGGACAGACAGACAGATGGACAGGGAGACAGAAAGAGAGAGGGGAGGCTGGAAAGCAGTGTCCTCTATCCTGAAAGTGGGTCCTTCTCTTCCCTGTAAGGACCTGAGTGAAGACCTGCCCCCTTTTGCTCCCATTGGTTACCTTATGATGCCTGATTAGAATATTTCCCCCCATTGGCTACCTTATGATGCCTGATTAGAATATTTCCCCCCATTGATTACTTTATGATCCCTGATTAGAATATTTCCCCCCCATTGGTTACCTTATGATCCCTCATTAGAATATTTCCCCCCATTGGTTATTTTATGATGCCTGATTAGCATATTTCCCTCCATTGGTCACTTTAGAAAACCTCATTAGAATACTGCCCACTTGATCCCCGCTGGTCACTTGAAAATTCGAACCTGTGGTGAAGGTTGTCATGGTGATAAGTCTTCCGTGGCGGGAGTTGTCATGGTGATGGTGTCAGGGGACAGACACATGAGGATGGAGGGGACATGAGGCTAAGAGAATAACTAGAAACTGAGCCCTCTGTGCTGACCCCCTCTGGCTTTCTTTGCCAAAAGGCCCCTTCCCTGAGCCCTGCCTGGCCTCAGTGACAGGATGTGTCACCGTCCCCAGCAAACAGCCTGCTCACTGCGGGAGCCACGCAGACCCAAGTAGCGTCGGTAAGAGGGACCAGGTCACCCTGAAGGGGACACTTCTGTGACCAGGTCCTGCAACTCTGGGAGAGAAGTTGGCTCCTCCTGACCATAAAGTGTGACCAGAGCTGCCACGGCCGTGGGGACCTGATTGTCTGATGTCACCCCACGGTCAGTCAAAGTCAAGAAGTGGGCCTGGGCGGGACTCTCTGGAAACTTCTCCGGGACCCCCCAATAACACTGGGGAGCAGGAGAGGCCCCCAGTCCCTCTCCTCTCTGAGAGGACCCACTCTGTCCCCTGAGAGTGTCCCCTTGCCTTTTCCTGTCCCTTCCAGAGACTCCTCCTGCTCCTCTGAGTGACAGGTCTTTCTGACTCGAGGGTCAGACTTGGGGTTTGAAGGACGAGGGGGTCCTTACACTGCCGCAGTTTCCCAGAAGACCCCCAGCTCTGTCACCTCGGGACTTACCATGAACAGGGACAGGACCCGTTACCTTGTCCCCGCCGGCTGCCCGGGTCTCAGTTGCCCCATCTGCAAAGTGGGGGTGATGAACTGCAGGGGACCCATGGGCCCAGGACTTCACCCCTCCACTGCGCCCCTGGGGGACCTGGCCCCCCCTGGCCTGTGCCCCAGCTCCTCTGGGCTCCCGAGTCCCCCCCAGCCGGCCACCCTCCCTCTGGGCGGGCTCTGGTGGCCGCCTGGGCCAGGCTGCTTGGTAAGCGGCTCACGTGCCCCTGACATTTCAGCCCCTGGGCCTGCGCCAGGGTGGCCAGGGCGCGCAGGACAGGAGATGGCCCCCGGAGCTGCAGACCAGCGTTTCTTCTTGGGTCCCTCCTCCCTGCCTGGCCCAGTGTCATGCATGGAATGCAGGAATTCCAGCCCGTGCACAGGAATGCAGTCCCCAGCCTCCCCACCCTCCACCCGCAGCCTGGGATCCCGGGGCGGGCGCTGCAGGCCCCGCCTGGCCCTGTGCTGGGGACATGGGGACAGGGCTGGAGATTCAGAGGATGGGCACCTGGGGGGAGGGAGCCAGGGCCCAGTCACACCTGGGCTCTGGGGACTGGCCCAGGGACTTGCAGCAGGCTGTGCCCCCATGGTCCCTGTGCACAGAAATGCTGGCAGTGGACAGAGGCACCCTGTCACACAGAGGGGCTGTGACAGAGCGGAGCCTTCTGGGAAACCAGGGCGGGGGGGGGAAGACCCCCCCCCACTTCGAACCCCAGTTCTTGCCACTAAATCGGAAAGATTTCAGACCCTGTCACTCAGGATAGCAGGCATGAGACTCTTGAAGGGACAGGAAGGGGAAAGAGGACACTCTCGGGGGACAGAGTGGGTCCCTTCAGAGAGGATGGGGACCAGGGGCCTCTCCTGCTCCCCAGTGTTATTGGGGGGTCCCGGAGAAGTTTCCAGAGAGTCCCACCCAGGTCCACCTCTTGACTTTAATGGACAGCAGGTTTCAGGTCCCCACTGCATGCAACTCTAGGTCACCCTGGTCCAGGCCGATGGTTCTCTTAACCCCTGAGCCCCGTCCCCAGCCCTTTTTTATATTTTATTGAGAGACAGGGTCTCCCTGAGATGCTCAGGGCCTCACTAAATTGCAGAGGCTGGCCTCCACCTTGCGATCCTCCTGCCTCAGCCTCCTTCCTGAGCCGCTGGGATGACAGGCGTGGGCCACCGCGCCTAGCTGGGGTCCCTCTTACCCACATCACGTGGGGCCAGCATTGCTCACGCAGTGGGCAGGCAGTTTGCTGAGGAAAGTGACACTTTCTGTCCACCGAGGCCAGACAGGGCTCAGGTAAGTGGCTTCTTGGCAAAGAAAGGCTGGGGGGGTGGTCAGCACCCTGGGCCTTCCTGTCCCCACCATCCTTGTCTGCCTGTCCCCAACAAGCCCACAGTGGCGCGCGCGCGCGCGTGTGTGTGTGTGTGCACCTGGTTTTCACAATCAGTTTCATACAGAGAGTTCACACACGCAGCCACACGCTCGCACACGCGGGATAAAGTGGCATGCACGTGACACACAGCACTGTGTCCCCCACGTCAAAGGGACACAGCAAGAACACAGCCACATTTGCCCAGAAGAGGCTCCCAAGCAGTCCCGTCCCCTTGGTGACCAGGATCCCTGCC
Source organism: Urocitellus parryii (assembly GCF_045843805.1). Lineage (NCBI taxonomy): Eukaryota > Metazoa > Chordata > Mammalia > Rodentia > Sciuridae > Urocitellus > Urocitellus parryii. The sequence goes on from NC_135546.1 coordinate 17,994,591, forward strand.
TGAGGCCCTAAATACAGAATGCCAGGCCCTAGTGCCTTTGGGGACACTACTGCTCTCTAGCCAGGCCACCCCGGGTCCCCCCTGGACACTCAGGACTGAGCCCCCTGCAGGGGCCAGCTGTTGAAGGTGCTGAGGGGACAGCTCAGCTCCCTCCTTAGACTGGCAGGCGAGGCCACGGGGACTGGACTTCCCACAGGGCTCCTGGGTCTGCCCAGCTCCTGGCTGAGGATGGCCACTGGCCAGCCCCATGGCCAAGCCAGGCCCGCACCTCCCCCACTGCTGGCTGCCTCTGGACACCGTGATCCCTGAAGGGATCCGGGTAAAGCCAGCCTCCTGCCCACCCTCTCATTCACCCGCCCACCCACCCATTCACGGATCCACTTGGGAATATGATTTCATGTTAGGTCCCAGGGATGGAGCCCAGGGGCGCTTCACCCCTGAGCCCCGTCCCCAGCCCTTTTGATATTTTATTTAGAGACAGGGTCTCCCCGAATGGCCCAGGGCCTCACTAAGTTGCTGAGGCTGGCCTCCAACTTGCGATCCTCCTGCCTCAGCCTCCCCACCCGCTGGGATGACAGGCGTGCGCCTCCACGCTCAGCTGTGTTTAGATTTTTAACGAAAGCCTCTAACTTATATCCTGGGTTTCACTTCTCTTTTTTTTAAAAAAAATATATATATTTTCTTAGTTGTAGATGGACACAATATTTTTATTCATTTATTTCTATGTGGTGCTGAGGATCGAACCCAGTGCCTCCCACGGGCGAGGCAGACGCTCTGCCACTGAGCCTCAGCCCCTCTGAGTTTCACTTCTAAGGTGGGTGTGTGTGGTCTCCTGCAGCCCCCAAGGTACCCGCAAGCAGCTCTGGGTCACCTCTGCCCCTGAGGGTGTCCTGGATTTCTGGTGTTCAGCTCAGAGGTCCCAAGAGCTAATCCCCCCGCTAGAGGAATTGTGCAAGGGCGTCTTTCCATTTCCTTCCCAAAAAGGACACTTTCCAAACATGGGGGGGACCTAGATGGGTCAGACGGGAGCGGGGGATGGGAGGGGGACACAGTGGCCACATGCTCAGTGCTGAAAGGAACTAGGAGGCTCTTCACAGATCTCCTGCTGCAACTTCCCAGAGGACAGTTACTCAAGAACCCGGCAGAGGGTGGGCTGCACATGCCTGGGATCCCAGCAGCTGGGGAGGCTGAGGCAGGAGGATCGCAAGGTGGAGGCCAGCCTCAGCAACTCAGTGAGGCCCTGAGCCACTCAGCGAGACCCTGTCTCTAAATAAAATAGAAAACAGGGCTGGGGATGAGGCTCAGGGGTCGCAGGAGTGTCCGGGGTTGCCGGGGAGGGCGGCGGAGGAGGACGCAGTCCTGGCTAAGCGCTGGGTCTTGGCTCCAGGCAAGGGCCCCATGGAAACCTGGCACTGCCGGGTTCATAGTAGGTCTCTGTTCCAGGTCGCTGCTGTCATCCTTAAGGCTGACTCTGGTGGGTAAAAATAGGCATGGCTCATGACGAGGGCTCCTGAAACCGCGGCTGAGCTCAGGGACCTGCCCAAGGGTGCAGGCGACCAGTGAGGGGCGCATTGCGCGCGGCAGGGGGATTGGCTGAAGTCTCCTCCCTGGGACTTTGGACGCTGGCTGGGTCCTGGGGACAGGACCCCTGCAGAAGCCCGCAGCAGACCAGGTGCAGGGTCCTCGGCAGCCCTGCCCTGCCCCCTACTGGCCAAATCTTGGGAAGGTCAGGTGGCCCGTGTCCAGGGTGCCCCGGAGAGCCCCCAAGACAGCAGCAAGACTTGACACAGCCACCTGAGGTGATGCTGCAGATTCGGGAAATTCTTCTTGTCACAGCGGCCGGGGACATCATAGCGCAACACGTTCCTCACAAGGTCAAGGCGATATCGGGTCACCAAACCTACTGTGTGCCAGTTCTGTAAGGGCACAGCAGACAGCCGGGCATCCTAGTGGCCCGGGAGGCTGAGGCAGGAGGATCGCAAGTTGGAGGCCAGCCTCAGCAACTCAGTGAGGCCCTGAGCCACTCAGCGAGACCCTGCCTCTAAATAAAATGCAAAATAGGGCTGGGGACGGGGCTCAGGGGTCAAGTGCCCCTGGGTTCAATCCCCAGTACCCGCCCCCCCAAAAAAATCCACTTCTTTGGGCTTAAGTTTGATCATTCCTAATTTCCTAGGAAATCACTAATTTCTTCTAGATTCCAATCTTTGTGCCACTCATGTGTGTTTAGATTTTATCTATAATTCTTTTCCTGTCTCCTAGGTCTGTCTTTTCTTCTGATTTCTATTTTTATTTTGTATTTCAATCATTTCCTCTCTCTCTCTCTCTCTCTCTCTCTCTCTCTCTCTCTCTCTCTCTCTCTTTTTTAAACCGTTTTCTGTTCCTTTTTTTTTTCCTGAAGTTTAGAACTGAGTTTTTTATTTGCTTCCTTCAATTCTTTTTAACATGGTCCATTCAACTCTGTGTGTATGTGTGTGTGTGGGGGGGGTGTGCACACTCCTTTTCCAATTGGACTCTTTTAGAAAATAGGAGAGGGGGGGTCTTGCTATGTCACCCAGACTGTCCTGGAACTTGAGATCCTCCTGCCTCAGCCTCCCAAGTCCTTGGGATGAGGAGCCTGCTGCCCTGCCTGGGGGACTTGGTCTTTTTAAATTTTTTTCTTCTTTCTGACCACCCCACAGTCCCGCTGCAGAGCCAGGGTCATCTGGGAAACCGAGGCAGCATGAAGACCCCCCCCTTTGAACCCCGATTCTTGCCATCAAGTCAGAAAGACCTCAGACCCATCACTCAGAGGAACGGGCGTGAATCTCTCGAAGGGATGGCAAAAGGGAAAGGGGACACTCAGCTGGACGCGGTGGCACACGCCTGTCATCCCAGTGGCTGGGGAGGCTGAGGCAGGAGGATTGCAAGTTGGAGGCCAGCCTCAGCCCCTAAGCAAGGCCCAGTCTCAAAACAAAATCAAAAGGTCAGGGGGTGTGACTCAGTGGCAGACACCTGTGGGTTCCATCCCCAGGCAGGAAGAGAGAGTGATGTTTGATTTCTCCCTGGGCTGGCTTCCTGTCAAACTTGACCAACTGTGTTCTTTTTGGGGGTCCTAGGGATTGAACCCAGGGACCCTTAACCCCTGAGCCCCGTCCCCAGCCCCTTTTTATCTTTTATTGAGAGACAGGGTCTCGCTGAGTGGCTCAGGGCCTTGCTGAGTGGCTGAGGCTGGCCTCCACCTTTCGATCCTCCTGCCTCGGCCTCCCGAGCCGCTGGGATGGCAGGCGTGTGTGCGCCATGCTACTCAGTAACAAGCTATGTTCTTCAGGTCATGTCAGAAGGCTTGAAAGGACAGAGTTTGCCCTGCGGGAGGTGACCGTGGGGAGAGGGGTCCCCCTCCAGTCTCCCTCTAGCTGCAGATCCCAAACCACGAAGCCGTCTCCCTCCTGTCGCCTTTAGACTCTGGGGCTCCTGGGCGGGAAGGTCCACCTCCTTGGAGACGGCTCCTCCTGATGGTGGACAAAGCCCTGCTGGCCACAGTGCCGAAGCTGCTCTGCCCACGTGGCCCACGGTCCCCCCGGCAGGTGAGGTGACAGCTCAGGGCACCCCCTTTCTCTGATCCACCCCATCCCAGCGGCTCGGGAGGCTGAGGCAGGAGGATCGCAAGGTGGAGGCCAGCCTCAGCCACTCAGCAAGGCCCTGAGCCACTACAGCGAGACCCTGTCTCTCAATAAAATGCAAAACAGGGCTGGGGACGGGGCTCGGTGGTCAAGGGCCCCTGAGTTCACTCCCTGGGACCAAAATAAAATAAAATAAAAACATAAGTCCTTGCTGAGCTCGTTGAAGGCCCTGTGCAAATATAAACCTGAAGCTGCCTTTAATAATGACCTGCATGTGACAGGTGAGAACGGTGGGCGGGGGCACAGTGAGGTCAAGCACCCTGGCCCAGGACTCTGGCTGGTGTGGGGTGGGGGGTGCTGCTGGGATTCAAAGCTCAATTTGGGGTGATGGTCCTCAGACAGGCTTCCCAGGGAGACAGCACCAGGCCTGGACGGAGGGCCTCGGGCGCCCCCTGGTGGCCAGAACTGCTCATTCCCCACCGGCTGCCCCTCACCTCCTTCCGCCTGCAGGGGGCGCCCTGCTCCATGGGGCGAGATGTCCCTTAACTAGCAGCTCGTCTTCCAAAGGGGCCAATCAGTCCTTGGATCACTTTGGGGGTGACTTGAACATCAGACTTGGAGGTGAGAAAATAAATGGCAGGGATTTCGACACCCTGGGAAGGATGAGGCTGGGAGGGCAGAGATTTGTGGTAAGGAAAGTGTGGCCAAAGTGTTTTTTCTCCCTGTCAACAGGCTCCATGACAAAATTATTTCAGGGCTAAGACCCGGCCAGGACTTATGCAACCCAAGGAGTTCTGCACCCGAGGCTGCAGTCCTGCCTCTGAGGGATTGCAGATTCGGCTTCAGATCACAGCAATGAAAACATTTTGTCACAATAAAGGGCGTCCCCTTGACTTTTTAATTTGTAAATTCATGTGCAATGTGCATACTTATGAGTGTGATATTTCAACACCCACTCGTCCCCTCCCTGGCTACCCCCTGCTGCTCCTTCTTATCAAAATTGGAATCTTGAGCTGCCCCCCCCACCCCCGTGGTGCTTACCTGGGATCCCAGGGCCTCAGGAGGCTGAGGCAGGAGGATTGCAAGTCGGAGGCCAGCCTCAGCCACTGAGTGAGACCCTGTCTCAAAATAAAAATTTCAAAAAAGTAATAATAAAAAAGACTGGGGCTGTTGCTCAGTGCTAAAGTGCCCCCCAGGCTAAATCCCTGGTAGCAAAAATTATAATAAGTGGACTCTTATCATCCTCCACCCCCCAGTACTGAGGATTAAACCCAGAGCCTCCTACATAGTAAGCAAATGCTTTACAACTAAGCTAAATTCCCAGACTTATTTATTTGCATATCTTTGTATATATTGCTGGGCATTGACTCCTGGGGCACTGAACCCCTGAGCCACCTCCCCAGCCCTTTTTATTTTAAATTTTGAGACCCGGTCTCGCTGAGTTGCTTAGGGCCTCGCTAAGTGGCTGAGGCTGGCCTCCAACTTTCGATCCTCCTGCCTCAGCCTCCCGAGCAGCTGGGATGACAGGTGTGCGCCACGGCCCCCAGCAACAGGGTGATTTTTGAAAACAGTAACAGACCCGAGGACTTGTACTTAGAAGGGACAACTCACTTCCCTTCTCCAGATGCAGCAGGAAACCCCCCAAATCACTGGCCAAGAACTCATGTCCACGGGTCAGAAGTGTATAGTCTTCCCTCAAAGAGGAGCAGTGAGTGTTCTAGAACCATAGAGAACAGAGGGAGGCAGCCGCACGCCCTGTGAGCCCAGGGATGGATGGCACTAATGCCAACCAGCAACAGTGCTTTGTAAAATAAAGTTCACCCCACAACAGCAAAAAATCAAATCTCTGAAAACAACAACTGGACTCCTTGGAAACATCCAGTTCCTGGTACTGTCCCCCAGGAGGCCGCAGAGAGATTTTGAAATGAGTGCTTTGGCAGACGATGCCTATTGGGAAATCTCTTGCAAACAGGCAGAGTGTTTCTGCCAAGTGATTGACAGCGTTCTGCACGGTTCACGCTTGACTCTGTGTGTGTGTGTGTGTGTGTGTGTGTGTGTGCGCGTGCGCGCGCTGAGGTTAGGATCCGATGAGGAAGTAGGAGCTGGGCGCGGTGGTGCACGCCTGTGTTTGCAGGAGCTCAGGAGGCTGAGGTGGGAGGATGGCAAGTTGGAGGCCGGCCTCAGCAGAAGTGAGGCCCTGAGCCACTCAGGGAGACCCTGTCTCTCAATAAAATACAAAATAGGGCTGGGGATGGGGTTCAGGGGTCCAGGGCCCCTGAGTTCAATCCCCAGTACCCGGTCCCCCCCAACAACAAAAAAAAACATGGAGCAGGGAGGCAGGTTCTGATTGGGCTATGAGAGGAAGATTCTCTCAAGTTTGCACCAAAGCAAAATAATAACAACAGCAAAGTCAGCTGACAGTGAGGGGTGACCTCAGTTCTCAGGAAAGCAGCTGAGAAGACACAGCCCTCCAAGGCTCCAATGCTCTGGCTGATCTGGACCGGTGACCCCTCAGGAGGGACAGGCAGCCCTCAGGGCCTCTTGTGCCTAATGTGGGCTTGGCAAGTGTCTCGGACTATTTTTTTTTCCCCTCTGCCAATATATTGTTTAATTATCTATTGCATCATGAGTGACATGTTCCTAAGCTTGGGGAGTGAGGATCTAAGTGAAGCTACAGTGTGTCTCTGCAGCCACAACGCCCGCTGTCCACAGCCCACGCCAATGCTGGACACCACTTCTTTTATTTAATGTTTATTTATTTTAAAAAAAAAGAGTTTGGTACCAGGCATTGAACCCAGAGGTGCTTAACCCCTGAGCCCTGTCCTCAGCCCTATTTTGTATTTTATTGAGAGACAGGGGCTCGCTGAGTTACTTAGGGGCTCACTTTGGCTGAGGCTGGCCTCCAACTTGTGATCCTCCCAAGTTGGTATCCGCCTGTCATCCCAGCAGCTCAGGAGGCTGAGGCAGGAGGATCGCAAAGTGGAGGCCAGCCTCAGCCACTTAGCAAGGCCCTAAGCAGCTCAGGGAGACCCTGTCTCTAAATACAATAAAAAAGGGCTGGGGAAAGGCCTCAGGGGTTGAGGGCCCCTGGATTCAATTCCCAAAACCAAAGAAAACAAAACCAAACTAAACCCCACCTCGCTCTTTGCGGCCCCCCGGGGCAGCTCGGGCCCAGGGCTGTATTAGGAGAGGACAATGGGGCCGCTGACTACCAAAGCCCGGGGACCCTGCTCTTCTGGGTGGTGCTTGTTTCCATGTGGGTGGAAGTTCGAGAACTTTCTCCCACTCTCTGTGCCCCGGGAGGTCCCCACACTGGTGGCCAAGCTCTGTGTCCCACCAACAGGCCTTTCCCCCGAGGGTGGCTTCCCTGGGCCTGGCGTCACCTGATCAGTGATGAAGTGTCCCAGGTGCGCGTCCCTTCCCTGGGGGCCGCAGAGGACTGGAGATCGGGGCCTGCAGACCCCCAGCCCAGGGAGCCAGGGGCCATGATGGAACCAGGTGCCCAAGAAACTGTGGGGACCCAGTGAATCATCCGTGTGCCTTGGGGTCCCCGTGTGCCACTGGGGACCTGGGGCAGTGGGCTGGGGGGCCTGGGGCTGCTGAATGGGGACTTGGGGCTGCTGACATGGGGACCTGGGGCAGGTGGCTTGGGGGACCCCAGAAAGGTGGCTGGGGAGACTCGGGGCAGGAGGGTGGGGGGACCAGGGACTAATGACATGGGGGCCTGGGGCAGGTGGCTGGGGTCCTGGGGCAGCTGGCTTGGGGACACAGGGACTCCAGGATCCTGGTGCCCAGCTCCTGGTTTCCCGTAGGACTTTGTCCACTGTGGGCCCAGCTGGGCTGGAACCTGCCACCCTGCTGTCCCTCCTCAGCCCCGCCTGGTCCTTCTGTCACCCGGACCCTGCACAGAGACGATGGCCTCTGTCCGCTGGAGGCCAGGTGCTGGATGAAGCCCACCCAGTGCGGACGGTCCCTGTCCTCCTCCTGAGCACAGCGAGGCCACCCACGGCTGAGCCTGGGGCTGGGACCCTCTCAGGTCCCTCAGTGAGGACAGGCGACGTCCCGCTGCGGTGACACACATCACGACTCAGTGACCCACACGCTCCCTCCTCCTGGGTCCCCACTCTCCAGGGCGACTCTCCCACGGAGGCACTCAGGGACATTGGCTGGCCCCTGGCCCTGCCCTACACCAGTGACCAGCTGCCCGCAGTGGCCCAGGCAGGCGACGTGGGGACAGCGCCCCGCCCCCAAGGGAGGAGAGTCCTGCCCCCGCCTGAGAGGGGCCCTGCCAGCAGCCCAGAAGGTGACCACGACCCTGTGACTGGACCCCAGACGAGCGCAGGGGCTGAGGGGGCTTAGTCCCCTCATGACGTCATGGCGGCCGGGACGTCATGGCGGCCGGGACGTCATGGCGGCCGGGACGTCATGGCGGCCGGGACGTCATGGCGGCCGGGACGTCATGGCGGCCGGGACGTCATGGCGGCCGGGACGTCATGGCGGCCGGGACGTCATGGCGGCCGGGACGTCATGGCGGCCGGGACGTCATGGCGGCCGGGACGTCATGGCGGCCGGGACGTCATGGCGGCCGGGACGTCATGGCGGCCGGGACGTCATGGCGGCCGGGACGTCATGGCGGCCGGGACGTCATGGCGGCCGGGACGTCATGGCGGCCGGGACGTCATGGCGGCCGGGACGTCATGGCGGCCGGGACGTCATGGCGGCCGGGACGTCATGGCGGCCGGGACGTCATGGCGGCGGCATCCTGCGGAGACACACCTTAGAGCTGTAGAGAGGGGCTGGCCCCAGGTCTGGGTTCTGCTTGAAGATCGTCTTCCGCGCATGCGCGCTGTGTCCCGGGCGTTTCCAGGAGGCCCCAGGGGTCAGGGGACCTGGAGTGAGGAGGAAGGACTCTGGGAATCGTGGAGAGGGGCGGCGGGCTGGGGGACCCATGACGACAGAGTCACTCCTGTCACTCAGGTGTGCCCAGAAGTCTCCTTGAGGGGAGAAACGGGGAGTCCCCTGTGGACGCCTGGGTCGTGGTTATTAGGGCAGATGACAACATGAGGGATCCAGTGTGACAGGGAACACAGGTGTCCGGAGACTCTGACCATGGCCCTCCTCCCTGCTTCGCCCTTTTCCTCTCCCTGACTCCCCTTTCTCTTTTTCCTTTCTGAGTCTGGTTTTCTTTGCTCATCATGATGACCTCCACTTTCAACCATTTTGTCACAAATGACACGGTTTCATTCTTTTTCATCGCTGAATAATACTCCATTGTGTGTATATAACACATTCCCCCCACTTGTCTCTTTTGATACCGTGGATTTTACCACAGGGTGTTTAACCCCTGAGCCCCGTCCCCAGCCCCTTTTATATTTTATTTAGAGACAGGGTCTTGCTGAGTTGCTTAGAGCCTTGCTAAGTGGCTGAGGCTGGCCTCCAACTTGGGATCCTCGTGCCTCAGCCTCCTGAGCCGCTGGAATTACAGGTGTGTGTCACTGTGTCCTGAGCTCAGTCCAAGGTGTACTGACACCATAGCTGTGGGGCTTTGGCAGGTGGCCGTGGTGGAAATGCAGGGGCACATCCACTTGCTTCACGGCTGGAGAGTGAAAGGCAGGGGGCTGGGGTCCCCCAGCTCCCCTCAAGGGCACACCCCAGGGACCTGAAGACCTCTCGTGGGGCCACACCTCGTGAGGGTCCCACCACGTCCAGCAGCACTGAGCTGGTGACCCAGCCTTCGACACAGAGGCCTTGGATCCAAACTGTCTCACAGTTGAGTGACTTTTGACAACGGCCAGCCAGGTGACACTTTTCAGTACACAGGAGCTGCCACCACTGTCCTGTCCACCGCAGTTGACCTTTGTCACCACCGAGCGCCTGGTCACAAACATCTTGCACAAGGACACCCCCGGCCCCAGCTCTGTGGAATCTGGCCTCTTTCCCTGAGTCTAGGACGTGGCTCTGGCGGCCACTTTTTCTGGATAAGTCACATTTATGTAAATGCGTCCCACTTTGCACCCTTCTTTCCCCCGTGGCCATCTGAGTCGGGTCATTTCTTGGCCGTGACGAATGACCCCTGTGAACCCTGAGCGACCCTGTGTGTGGACAGAGGGTCTGTTTCTCTGGGGTAAAAAACCTAGGAGAGGGGACTGGGGTGGAGTGAAGTCTTAGGGACAGTCAGCTTTTCTGCTGCTGTGACCCAAGGACCCTCCAGCACCACTGCAGAGGGGGACAGTGGACATGGGGCCCAGGGTGTCCCAGGTCCCAATCCACAGACGGCGGCTCCACTCCTGGGCCGAGGGGAGGCAGGACATCATGGAGGAAGAGTGTGGGGAGGGAGCAGCTCCCATGGGGACCAGGGAGCAGGGACTCCACTCTCCAGGGACCAATAGAGACCCCAAGCCACAGCCCCAGGGCCACCTCCTCCCCATACCCCACCTGCCTCCAGGGGCCACCAGGGACCCCCCAGGGAGCCATTCAGTGCCGGGGTTCAAGCCTCACACCCCTCACTCCTCCTCTGGACCTTCCTGTGTTACCTCCCAGTGGAGCTTTGGGGACACCTCACATCCTAACCACAACAGACAGGGTCTCACTAATTTGCTTAGGGCCACGTGGCTGAGGCTGGCCTCCAACCTGCGATCCTCCTGCCTCAGCCTCTGGAGCTGCTGGGATGACAGGTGTGCACCCCTGTGCTCGGCTCATGGTGACTATGGAGCTTTGGGGACAGTTCATAGCCACACCAGGACAGAGTATTTGCCTAGCATGTGCAAGGCCTTTGGTTTGATCCCTAGACCTGCAAATAAATAGCCAAATAAAGGAATAAATGAATATATCCCAAGCTAACAGGGACATGGCTGGTCACAGGGGACATCATTAATTTTTAATAACACAGTTTGGAAAATAAATTCGAATTCTCCAGCAATTACAGAGCCCGGGTGCTGGCCCAGAAACAGGCAAACACCAATTACAGGGATCGGAGATCACACAGGGGTGCCCTACCCGTCCCCGGCCTCCAAGGGGCCCTCGCAGAGTAAACTCCTGGTGACCCTCGGGAGTGTCATCGTGGGCTCCGCTTCCCAAGCCACCAATTCGGGCACCGGCCTCTGGCGCTCTGCCCGCGTGCCCTCCACCGGGATGTGGCTCATCGGCTTCAGCTGACCACTCGCTGGCCTTCAAGGGACCAGGGACGCCTGTGATGTCCCTACATGGGCATCGGCCCAGGTAGCTCAGATGCCACAGAGGACAGTGGCCTCCGGACTCTCACTGAAACTCTCTGGGCAAATTTCCAACCTCGGAGAGACCCAAGCACCGTCCCTGCCCCAGGGCCTGCTCCATGGCCAGGGCCTCCACACAGAGCCCGCTGGTACAGACGATGGCCGCTGGATCCCAGGGAGACCCAACAGCACCCCGGGGCCTCCAGCTTCCTCCTGGTCCCCAAACCCACAGGGACAACTCACAGGTCTTCAAGTCTGCGCCCTTTCCCTCACCCCCCTCAGCAGGGGATCCTACGGGTGTTTAGGGAAGAGGGAAAGACGGGGTCCTCCATCCTGGGGGCACAGAGAGCAGAGAGAATGGAGGGCTTCCACCTGTCCTGTGGCCCCAGTCAGCCCCCCACCCACCCACCATCCATCCATCCACCATCCATCCATCCACCATCCACCCACCCACCATCCATCCACCATCCATCCATCCACCCACCATCCATCCACCCACCATCCACCATCCACCATCCACCATCCACCATCCATCCACCATCCATCCACCCACCATCCACCATCCACCATCCATCCACCCACCATCCACCATCCACCATCCACCATCCATCCACCATCCACCATCCATCCACCCACCATCCACCATCCACCATCCACCATCCACCATCCATCCATCCACCATCCACCATCCATCCACCCACCATCCACCATCCACCATCCACCATCCACCATCCACCCACCATCCATCCATCCATCCACCCACCATCCATCCATCCACCATCCACCATCCACCATCCATCCACCATCCACCATCCATCCACCCACCATCCATCCATCCACCATCCATCCACCCACCATCCATCCATCCACCATCCATCCATCCACCATCCACCATCCATCCATCCATCCATCCACCATCCATCCACCCACCATCCACCATCCACCATCCACCATCCATCCACCATCCACCATCCATCCATCCACCATCCACCATCCATCCACCCACCATCCACCATCCACCATCCACCATCCACCATCCACCCACCATCCATCCATCCATCCACCCACCATCCATCCATCCACCATCCACCATCCACCATCCATCCACCATCCACCATCCATCCACCCACCATCCATCCATCCACCATCCATCCACCCACCATCCATCCATCCACCATCCATCCATCCACCATCCACCATCCATCCATCCATCCATCCACCATCCATCCACCCACCATCCACCATCCACCATCCACCATCCATCCACCATCCACCATCCATCCATCCACCATCCACCATCCATCCACCCACCATCCACCATCCACCATCCATCCACCCACCATCCATCCATCCACCATCCATCCATCCACCATCCACCATCCATCCATCCATCCATCCACCATCCACCATCCATCCACCCACCATCCACCATCCACCATCCATCCACCATCCACCATCCACCATCCACCCACCCACCATCCACCCACCATCCACCATCCACCATCCACCATCCATCATCCACCATCCACCATCCACCATCCATCCACCATCCATCCACCATCCACCATCCATCCACCATCCACCATCCACCATCCACCCACCCACCATCCACCCACCATCCATCCATCCATCCATCCACCATCCATCCATCCACCATCCACCATCCATCCACCCACCATCCATCCATCCATCCATCCACCCACCCACCATCCACCCACCATCCATCCATCCATCCATCCACCATCCATCCACCATCCACCATCCATCCATCCATCCACCATCCATCCACCCACCCACCATCCACCATCCATTCATCCATCCATCCACCCATCCATCCACCATCCATCCACCCACCATCCATCCATCCATCCATCCACCCATCCACCCACCCACCATCCATCCATCCATCCATCCATCCACCCACCCACCATCCATCCACCCACCCACCATCCATCCATCCACCCACCCACCATCCACCCATCCACCCACCCACCATCCATCCACCCACCCACCATCCATCCATCCATCCACCCACCATCCATCCACCCACCCACCATCCATCCATCCACCCACCATCCATCCATCCACCCACCATCCATCCATCCACCCACCATCCATCCATCCACCCACCATCCATCCATCCACCCACCATCCATCCATCCACCCACCATCCATCCATCCATCCACCCACCCACCATCCACCCATCCACCCACCCACCATCCACCCTTCCACCCACCCACCATCCATCCATCCACCCACCATCCATCCATCTACCCACCCACCATCCATCCACCCACCATCCATCCACCCACCATCCATCTACCCACCCACCATCCATCCATCCACCATCCACCATCCATCCACCCACCATCCATCCATCCATCCATCCACCCACCCACCATCCACCCACCATCCATCCATCCATCCATCCACCATCCATCCACCATCCACCATCCATCCATCCATCCACCATCCATCCACCCACCCACCATCCACCATCCATTCATCCATCCATCCACCCATCCATCCACCATCCATCCACCCACCATCCATCCATCCATCCATCCACCCATCCACCCACCCACCATCCATCCATCCATCCATCCACCCACCCACCCACCATCCATCCACCCACCCACCATCCATCCATCCACCCACCCACCATCCACCCATCCACCCACCCACCATCCATCCACCCACCCACCATCCATCCATCCATCCACCCACCATCCATCCACCCACCCACCATCCATCCATCCACCCACCCACCATCCACCCATCCACCCACCCACCATCCATCCATCCACCCACCATCCATCCATCCACCCACCATCCATCCATCCACCCACCATCCATCCATCCACCCACCATCCATCCATCCACCCACCATCCATCCATCTACCCACCCACCATTCATCCACCCACCCACCCACATCCATCCACCCACCATCCATCCACCCACCATCCATCTACCCACCCACCATCCATCCACCCACCATCCATCCATCCACCCACCCACCATCCATCCATCCACCCACCCACCATCCACCCATCCACCCACCCACCATCCACCCTTCCACCCACCCACCATCCATCCATCCACCCACCATCCATCCATCTACCCACCCACCATCCATCCATCTACCCACCCACCATCCATCCATCCACCCACCCACCATCCACCCATCCACCCACCATCCACCCATCCATCCACCCACCATCCACCCTTCCACCCACCCACCATCCATCCATCCACCCACCCACCATCCATCCACCCACCCACCATCCATCCATCCACCCACCCACCCACCCACCCACCATCCATCCACCCACCATCCACCCATCCCTCCACCCACCCATCCATTCATCCATCCATCTGTCCAACTGTCCACCCATCCGTCTGTCCGTCCACCCTCCATCCTTCTTCCCTCCCTCCATCTTCGCAGCCGCAGTCCCTGCCGCCCCCTCCCACCCTCTCTGTCCCCACAGACCACCCTCTCCCCGTCCCTGCCCCTCCCCCCCAGGGTGGTGTCATGGGCGCCCACTCCCTGGTCCCCTTCTGGATGCCTTCTCCTCCCCAGGTCTCAGGAACGGAGCCCTCTCTGGCCACCTCTCTGCACCTCCCCTTTCCCAGCTGGACACTCTAGAGTGCGGTCCCCTCTGTGCTGTCTCAGACTGTCACCGAGACAGAGGTCCCAGAGGCCTCCTGTGCCGTGGGACCTAAAGGACACACTCCCTTCTCCCCGGCAGTCAGGGTTGGTGGCGTCCCCTGTGTTGGAAGCACTTGGTGGCTTCCAGCTGCCGTCCTTGCCCTTCCCCAGGGCCGCTCCTTCCTGCCGGTGTCGGTCCCCAGCAAGCCACGCCTCCCACGAGCCTGTGCCCAGAGCTACATCTTCTTTGTCCCTTCGATTCTTCCAGCACTTTTTGTAACTAAGTGCCTCCGGTCACTTTCCATTGCACAACCCAAGGCCCCAGGTGGGGCTCCCTCCTAATTGGGCAGTATCAGGTCACCCGCTGCTTTCTGCCCGCTCTCTGCCCTCCCCGTGACACTCGCTGCCTAGGGATGTGACCTTGGAAGGCCTTGGCCTCTGGTGTCCAGCTGGGCTTTGGCTGTTACAGAGTCCTGGAAGGAGACCGGAGGAGGGAGGGAGCTGTCTTAGTTTTCCATCACTGTAACAAAATAACTGAGATGATCAATGTATAAAGAGAAAAGGTCCACCTTGGCTCACACAGGGTTGGAGGTTTCCGGTCCTGCTTGGTTGGTGCTGCTGTTTGGGGCCTGTGACGAGACAGCTCCATCATCATGGCAGGTAGAGCAGGGTACTTACTAAGTGAGCCTGAGAACGAAGGAAAGAAAAAGAGTCTGGGGTCGGAGAGTCCTCCCTTCACCTTTTTTTTTCTTTTTTCTTTTTGTACCAGGGATTGAACCCAGGAGCAGGGACCCCTGAGCCCCGTCCCCAGCCCTGTTCTGTATCTTCTTTAGAGACAGGGTCTCGCTGAGTGGCTGAGGCCGGCCTCCAACTTGCGATCCTCCTGCCTCAGCCTCCCGAGCTGCTGGGATGACAGCCGTGGGCCCCCTTTCTCAAGGTCCTCCCTCCCGGGTGGTCCCCCTCACTTCCTGGGGTGACTTCTGGGGTGCCTGCATGTTCATCTCCCCCTGATGGATAGGAGTTCCTGGTTCCCAGGGGACATCTAGGCCCAGGAGGTCTCTCAGCCCCAAATAACCCCAGGGTTGGATCTGACACGGGGACCCCAGGCTGCACCTGAGGCCGGAGAGGCCCTGGCTTGAGGACAGCTGAGAACCTGAGACCACAGCTCCACGCTCCAGACACACTCCAGTCACATCTCCGGGGCCTCCGAGTGGTTCGGGGCAGGGGACTGTCTCCAGACTCTGGTTTTGACCTTATGAAACCGTGTCTTGGGCCCTTTGCAGGGGAAACCACCCTAAGCCCCGCCCCCCTCCCCTAGGGGACATGTACTCAGGAGTGGGTGTCGGTGACGTCATGGGTCACCCGCGAGGAGGAATCCAAGCATCTATACGGGGCCTGCAGGAACGGAGCCAAGGAGAACCCCGGCTGCAATTCTCCAAGAAACCTCGGGTCACTGGACCTGCCTGCTCTGATGTCCCCAAAGGCCATGGACCTAAGCAAGTTAATGTTTCCTCGGCAGGGTACACACAGCACCCAGTGACCGAGTTCCCAAAGAACAAGCTGAATCATGCTTATACAACAGAGGGGCCGCCTCCCTACCCACCCACTCTCCCCGTCCATCCAGGAAGCCCTGACCCACCACCGAGGCCCGGGGTCAAGGACATGGCCAGACCCACCTACTGAGGGGCCAACAGAAAACGAAGCGAGCAAAGCTTGTGCATCCACACTCAGCAAGGACACTTGTGCTGCCACCTGAAGAGAGACTTGTAAGCCAGGTGCGGTGGACCATGCCTGTCATCCCAGCGGCTCCGGAGGCTGAGGCAGGAGGATCTCGAGTTGGAGGCCAGCCTCAGAAATGGCGAGGCCCTAAGCAACTCAGTGAGACCCTGTCTCTAAAAAAAAATAAATAAATAAAAAGGACTGGTGATCAGGCTCTGAGATTAAGCGCCCCTGGGTTGAATCCCCAGAACAGAGAGAGAGAGAGAGAGAGAGAGAGAGATCACCATGCCTTTCTGCAGTAGCCACCTGACACACCACAGTGGGACAGCCAGAGGATGACCTTTCTAGATGCTCCCGTTCAGAGGGGGCTGTGGATGGGATGGGGCAAGAGGCAGGCAGTGGTCACTAGTGAATGACAATTCTGAAATCCTGCTGAGAAGGTGCCGGGAGTTCCTTGATTAGGACTCAGTCTGACTTGAACCTGAAGTTGATTTTCCACAATTCACAATTTGGACTCCTCTAAAATGAACCCCATGTTTTCGACTGGGGCGTTTCTCCGTCTACTTTCTCTAAGCAGATTTGGGAGAGTCCGGAGGTCTTTCCTGACCTTTTCAGCCCAAGCTGACGTTGTCTTGCCAATACGATTCTTTTAAAAACCTTGTGCGTCTTCTATGAATCTCATGAAGGTCCACGCCTCCGGCAACCGTCAAACCCACACGTCTCTGGGACAAGCCCTCCTTGCCCTCGGGTTTCTGCTGGTGAAGACAAGCTTTGAAGCTTCTTTGAAAGCTCTGTCGTTGGACTGGATGCCCTTTGGCTCTTTTTGAGAACCCCCCCAAAATGCTCTTTGTTCTCTTTTCGAGAACATTCTCGTCTTCGGCTTCCTCTTGCCACCCGCTTTTCCTGACACGTGTCTCTAGTGGGTCTTTGCCTGGAATCCACTGGTTAATTTTAGCATCATTCGACATCTGGAGAGGCTGGGAATTTTCAAAACCAGCAAGAAAGGTTTCCTGTTTTTAACTGTATTTTTCTCTCTTTTTCTTTTTTTGACTTGTTCTTTTATATTTTAGGATAAGCTGCAAGAAGAAGCCTTTGGGCACCATTTTTGCTGTGGCTGTGGGGTGTCCCCAGAGTCCCCGTGGGAGGTGACACAGGAAGGTCCAGAGGAGGAGTGAGGGGGTGTGAGGCCTGAACCTTGGCAGGGAATGGCTCCCTGGGGTCCCCTGGTGGCCCCTGGTGGCCCCTGGTGGGGTGTGGGGAGGAGGTGGCCCTGGGGCCGTGGCTTGGGGTCTCTATTGGTCCCTGGAGAGTGGAGTCCCTGCTCCCTGGTCCCCATGGGAGCTGCTCCCTCCCCACACTCTTCCTCCATGATGTCCTGCCTCCCCTCGGCCCAGGAGTGGAGCTGCCATCTGTGGACTGGGACCTGGGACACCCTGAGCCCCATGTCCACTGTCCCCCTCTGCAGTTGCCTCTCTGATTTCCGGGCTGACTGTTGGGGTTGTGCAACCTCTAAGCCACCGTTTCTGAGGTTCAGTACACCCCACTTTCCCCCTGCAGGCTTCCGACATTCAGTCCTTCAACCCACGAGTTTTTATTGAGCACCTTCTGCATACAAAACCCACACTCAGGGTGAGGGGGTCCGGAGGCCAAGTGGTCCTTGTTCTCTTGCTGCATTTGTGGAGAACTGGGAGTCCAGTGTCCCCAGAGGTGGGGGTAATATTGCCATCAGTAGGGGAGAAGGTCATGGGGGACAATTAGAGGCTCTCTGGACTGCGGTTAGGAAAGTTCTCCTGGAGATCGGACTTTTAGTGGGCACTTCCGGATGTCTGAGGAAGTCAATCAGCACAGGGAACATTCATGAGTCCCAGAGGCGTGTCTATGAGGGACAGCAGAGAGACCTGGAGATTGGAACCCAGAGAACAGGGAGCCAGTACCCTGAATGCAGTCTGGAGGACTCAACACGGACAGGTCACTTCTATCCTGCATGCCCATCCTGGTGCACGGGCAAAAACGTGCATGAAGTCATTCAACCAACATTTGTTTAGCAACTACTATGTGCTATCTTGGGGACAGGGGAATGATACACCTGTTAAGTTGTCTGCTTTCCAAGAATCACAGTCTAGGGGGGAGAGATAAACAGTGGAGCTGGGACCTGCCACCTATGTGTCTCTGCATCAGATGTTTGTGATTTCTGCTGTTGTTTGGGTTGTTTTTTGGGGGTCCCAGGGATGGAACCCAGGACAAGCTGGGAAAATGCTCTACTCCTTCCCCAGGGAGTCTCCAAGGCTCCACAGTTCTTGTCCTAAATCCCAATGAATGCAGGGGACCAGGGAGTGGGCAAAGCGCCCAGCCAGGGTCACACAGTCCCTCCCCTCCCCCTCCCTCCCCCTCCCTTTCTGTCCTCTGCCCGCCCCGCGCCCCTCCTCTCTCAGCCCCGTGGTGTCTCCAGACTGGAGGGGGCGGGTCCCACCTCCTGCTGCCCAAAACCTGTCTGCGCCACCTCCAGTCTCAGGACCGGGGATCCGCACAGGTTCCAGCTGCTCACGTCGCCTGCACCTGCAGCCACCGGTGAGTCCCCTGAGTCCCCGCGCCCTGCGCTACGCTCTGCGCTCTGCGCTCTGCGCTCTTCGGGCGGGACGCGCTCCGGGAGGGGGGTCCCCAGCTCCGCGGGGACCAGCGGGGACCTGGGACCTCGGGGACTCGGGACCTCGGGGAGCATCTGGCCGGGACTCCGGGCTGGGAATCCCGACCCGCAGCCTCACCAGGGGGTCCTCAGGGGACAGGATGGGGACAGGTGGGGATCGCGACAGGGCGGGCTGGTGGACAGGGCGCCGCATTCCAAGTGGTTCGTGTCGGGTTCACAGAAGAGGAAGCTGAGGCTGGGGAGCACCCCTCTCCCTGTTTCTGGGCAGCTGCCCACTTGCCCAGGCTCCTCTCTCCACGGGATCGCGAGGTCCCTCCTGATTGGTCGGACAGGGGGGCTTGGCACCGGGGCCTTTTGTGATTGGAGGGTCTTTCCGGACAAAAGGGGCTGGGCAGGCGGCCAGCTCCCTGCCCCCTCTCCCCACCGTGTCCAAGGAGGCGGCGGCTGGATGAGGACCCTCCCTCCCCAGCGTGGTCCCCGAGGTGATCGCCAGAGTCCAGGTCCCCAGCATCCCCAGGCCCTCTGCCACCTGGGTTGGCGGTGGGGACAAGAGATGGAATTGAAAGTAGATTCTAGGGATTAAGAGGCCCGGGGTTCAGCTGCCCGCCCACTTCCCTTGACCTTGGGGGAGTTTCTTAAACTCTGAATGTGGGGGGCCGGGATTTTTTTTTTTTTAAACCAGGGAGTGAACCCAAGGGCACTTAATCCCTGGGTCGCATCCCCAGCCCCTTTTATATTTGGAGACGGTCTCGCTGAGTTGCCAGGGCCTTGCTAAGTGGCTGAGGCTGGCTGGCCTCCAACTTGCCATCCTCCTGCCTCAGCCTCCGGAGCCCCTGGGATGACAGGCGTGCGCCCCTGCGCCGGGCTAGAGTGGCGACATTGAACAGCGCCTCTCTACTAGGGTGGCTGGAGCATGACAGAGGCTGTGAATGTTGGGTCTGTTCTTCCTGCCAGATCACTCTCACAGCATGCTGGCAGAGGACACCAGAATGCCCCTTGCAGAGACAAGGATTCTGGAGGCCCCCCGGGGGATGGTAATGATTCACCCGGGGTTTGAACTCAAGTCTGCAGGCTCAGGAGGACAGGCCTCTGTACCTTGGTCTGTCTCCTGTGTCCAGGATTGTGGGAGTGACTGGGGCTACAGCATGACCCGCCCCCTCCCAGGGGACACCAGCTCTGGGAAAGACAAACCCCTGGTGCTAGGACAAACACCTGATTGCAGGAGACAGGTCAGCCTGGGGCCAGCCAGAGGGCAGCTGACTGAATGCCAGGCTGCTGGGCTGGACCCTGAGCCCATAACTCCAGCTGCAAGACCACAGCGGGAGACATGGTCCCTGGATGTCGCTGCAGAGTGGCCAGGGCTGGCAGGCACTGGAGGCTGGACTGGGAGGTGGGGGCCGGAGCCCCTGAGCATCCTGCTGCCCCTGTAGGTGCCCCTCAGCCTCTGCAAGTAGGGAAAGAACCCTGGGCCTTAAAAACCCATGGGGTGGTGCTCTGCAGCCTCCCTGAACACCCCCCCCCCCGAAATACTGCCCTTTCTGGGGCCCAAGGTTGTCCCACCCTCCTGCTCCCCCAAACTGAGCTCCCCTCAACTACAACAATAGCCCTGCAGGAACTTAGGCTGATGGGGGCCTCTCAGCAGCCCAAGGGTTGCCAGTGTTGTGCTTTTATTTTTCTACAAGTAGTAGGTGTTCAGTAAAGAAAACCAAATAAAATAATTTTTATTTTTGATACCAGAGATTGAACCCAGGGGCGCTTAACCACCCTGAGCCCCGTCCCCAGCCCTTTTTCTATTTTATTTACAGGACAGGGTCTCCCTAAGTTGCTTAGGACTTCACTAAGTTGCTGAGGCTGGCCTCCAAGTGGTGATCCTCCTGCCTCAGCCTCCCGAGCTGCTGGGATTACAAGCGGGTGCCCCTGCACCTTACTATAGAGGAATATTTTGGTTAAAAAAAAAATTACAGTCATTGGAAAACCTTGAAACCCAAAAACCTCTGCCCAGGGACTTTGAACATTCCAGGGTAAATCTTTCCAGGTATTTACAGTGTAAATAAACAACACACACACACAGAGGTATGCACACACAAATCAGAGTGTTTGCTGCTTGTTGGAGTTTGGCTTTTATTGCTGTTTCTAATAACCCGGCTTAGGTGGTGTGAATCTCCATACCATAAAGAAGCACACGGATTTTTATTTGCTTGTTCACGCATAATTTAGAAGTGAAATTTGACTCAGGAGAGATGAACCTTTTTTTTTTTTTTTTTTACAATTTTTTTATATTGATTGTTCATTTTTCCATAACCTGGCCAACACAGGTTATTTACATGATTTTCAGTATTTGCCAATTTTGTAGGAGAAATACACTCCCGTACAAACATTTTCTTCTTTTTTTTTGAAATAAAGATTATCTTATTCAAAATGAAGATTTACCAATATTTTCTAATATATTTTAAATTACATTTGTTTCTCTAATTTTTTTATATTTATTTCCAATATTTTCTAGTATTATAATATCTTCTAATATATGATTTTTTTTTTTTTTTGGTACCAGGGATTGAACCCAGGGACACTTAACCACTGAGCCACATCCCAGCCTCTTTTTATATTTTATTTAGAGACAGGATTTCAGTAAATTGCTTAGGGCCTCACTAAGTTGTTGAGGCTGGCCTCCAACTTGGAATCCTCCTGTCTCAGCCTCCCAAACCACTGGGATTACACAAGTGTACCTACCACCATGCCCGGCTGATATCTTTATTACTGTATCTTTATTTTATTTTGTTTCATCACGGAACTGGGGATTGAACCACGGAGTTACATCCACGTCCCTTTTTCCTTTACTATTTAATTTTGAGACAGGGTCTCCCTAAGTGGCTGAGGCTGGCCTTGAACTTCTGATCCTCCTGCCTCAGCCTCCTGAGTAGCTGGGATTTCAGGCATGTAATCCTGTTTATAGCAAAATCTTTTTTTTATTATTATTATTATTTTAATCATATATAACATCAGGATACATTTTGATGTAATCCTCACAGCATGGAATGTGATTTGCTCTAATTCAGTTCCTGACACTCCCCTACCCTTTTCTCCTCTATTTTATCGATTTCTCTGAAATTTATTTATTTATTTACTTATTTTAAATTAGTGTCTGGTGGACATGCTTGATGTTGGGACTCACTGTGGTGTATTCTCGACTGTGCCTAGGGAGGTTGGATCAGATTCATTCCACTCTTCTTACCTTTTTCTGTCTCTCCTCCCTCCCCCTCTGTCCACTTCATCTACTTTAATAATATTTCCTCTCGTTTTTCCCCCTAGGTCTCCCCCCACCCCTTAATTTCACCCTCCTTATTGTGGGTCAGACCCACTTATCAGAGAAAACATTCCGCCTTTGGACTGGCCGATATCACTTCGCATGATGGTTTCCAGTTCCACCCAATTGCCCGGTCCATGCTACGATTTCATTCTTCTTTAAGGCTGAGTAATATTCCATGCCACGTTTTCTGTATCCATTCATCTGTTGGAGGGCACCCAGGCTGGCTCCACCATTTAGCTATTGGGAATGGAGCTGCTATAAACACTGATGTGGCTGTGTCCCTGCAGGGTGCCGATTTTAAGTCCTTTGGTATAGACCCAGGGGAGGGATAGCCGGGTCAAATGGTGGTTCCATTCCCAGTGTTCTGAGGAATCTCCATCCTGCTTTCCAGAGTGGTTGCACCAATTTGCAGTCCCACCAGCCACGTCCGAGTGTGCCTTTTTCCCCACGTCCCACTAATATTTCTTGTCCCTTGTATTCTTGATGACTACCACTCTGGCTGGAGCGAGGTGGGATTTCAGTGCAGTTTCGATGTGCATTTCTCCAGTTGCTAGAGGTGCTGAACATGATGTCATATATTTGTTGACCGTTTGCATTCTTCTTTTGAGAAGTGTCTGTTTAGTTCTTTTTGCCTGTTTATTCATGGTTTTCTTACTCTCTCTTCTTCCTTTGCTGTGTGCCGCAACCCGGCTGGGCACAGAAACACGAACCGCTCAAGCGGGAAACAAAGCTTTATTTAAAAAAGCCGCCAGCGTCCCGTGTGCCCTGCTAGCAAGCCGGTCGACCCACGTGTGTCACCGGAACCGGGCGCCGGGACCTCCCCCGGAAGTTCCCTCCTACTATCCTTCCCCAACCAATGGGAACTCTCCCATTACATGAGTGACATGAGTAACCTGAGTCCCGTAACAGGCAGAGGTGAACAGCAGGAGTCCAATTTTCATATGAATGTAAAGCTTAACATAATCATATCATCTCAATGGCTAGCTGGCAGTCACCTAAACCAAAGGTACCATGTATCATAATACTTTTGCTGTGGCTCCTAGCAGCTGTGTCCACATAAAACCTTAGAATTATTTCATTGCTGTCTACAAGATACAGTCGCTGTATCTTGAGATGGTGTTGAACCTCTAGACCAAGTTGAAAAGAACCGACCCCCGCCCCAGCAACGTTGAGTCTCCCTTATCCATGAACATGGTATACACCCCTTATCCATGAACATGGTATACCTCCCCCCGACGTACGTGCCTTGAGAGCGTCTCCGTTCTAATTGGTGCACGCACGCACGCAGACCATGAATGTTGACATCGATAGCTGACACATTTGGATTCATCATCCCAGGGGTGTCCCTGTCACTGAGCGACACACCCCCAGCACCGGATCTCACTGAGTTGCCTGCGTTGTCTGTGTTTTCCTAGAGATTTATTCAATAGGGTCGCACTGACATTTCCCTTTCTCTGCATCCTTCCTGCGACCCAGGAGCTCAGTCGATGGGGCAGGGAGGTGCATGTGGCTTGGTTGAGGAGGGACCGTCCTAGGGTCCTGATTAGATCTCATTCTCTTTTTAAATTGTGCTAGTAGTTATACCCACTAGTGGAGTTCATTCTGACATATTGATAAGTGCATAGGACATCGTTATCTCCATTTCAATTCTACAAACTATCTCCTTTGCTCTCCCTCCTCCCCGCCCCCAGATCCTATTCATCTTCTCTGATGGTCTTCCTTTTCTTTCTTTATTCTTTTTTTTTTTAATTTTGTTTATTTGTTTCCGTGAGTTACACATGACAGTGGGATGCACTTTGGTACGTCATACATAATGGAAGACGATTCCTCGTTCTTCTGGTTGTGCATGATGTAGAATAACACGGGTTCGTCTAGTTACATATGCACACGGGGTGATAATGTGGGATTCATCCTCCTATCCTTACCCCATACACTCAACCCATCCCGCACCCCCATGCTCAGTCCAGTCACCTTTGCTGTGGAGGCTGAAGTGGGGGGCTGGAAGCCATTTGAAGAATGAAGCATCTTTCTTTTTCTTTTTTTTTTTTTTTGGTCCCAGGGATTGAACCAGGGGTCCTTAACCCCTGAGCCCGTCTCCAGCCCTTTTTATTTATTTAGAGACAGGGTCTCGCTGAGTTGCTCAGGGCCTTGCTAAGTGGCTGAGGCTGGCCTCCAACTTTTGATCCTCCTGCCCCAGCCTCCTGAGCTGCCGGGATGACAGGCGTGCGTCACCGCCCTCTGCTGGCATCTTTCTTAATAACAAATGGGGAAACTGAGGCTTGATGGGACTTGACCAAGCTCACAGAACCGGTCAGTTATAGAAATGTGCTCAAAGACGTCTTAGGAGACTCGACGCCCAGCGTTCCTTGCTCATTTGGGGGAACTTCAAGAAGGAGCCCCCTAATGCTCCAGTCCCCCTCTGACTCACCTGCTGTGGCCTCGGAGGTGACCTCTCGCACATCCCTGAGTCCCACGTGCATGTTTCCTCGGGTCGTCCTGCTGTCCGTGGGACCCCAGAGGCCACCCAAGGCAGGCAGCCAGGTGCGCTGAGCTGTCCCCCAGGCCGGCCGCTCACCCGCTGCCCGATGCCTTCCCAGGTGCCTTGGGCCACCTCCGCCACCATGAAGATCGCGGTCATCGGACAAAGCCTGTTTGGCCAGGAGGTTTACAGCCACCTGCGGAAGGAGGGCCACGAGGTTGTGGGCGTGTTCACCATCCCCGACAAAGACGGGAAGGCCGACCCCCTGGGTGAGTGAGGCCGGCCAGGAAGGGGGCGGGGCAGCCCGGTGGCCAGGGCGCATGCGCAGGTGCGGGGCGCTGGGGTCCTGGGTGGGTTCTGGGAGGCAGTGGTCTGCCGTCCACCTGGAACCCTGCTCACCTGGGCAGGCGGAGGGCCTGCAGGCTGGGCCTGGGCCTCTGAGGGGCAGACACAGTGCGTGTGTGCACACGTTGACGCCAGCTCTGTTGCTCTGGGAGGGAGCCACCCAGCTGGGGTCCAGCAACTAGAGGGACACTCCTGAGGCTGAGATCCCTGGAAGGAGCTGCAGGGTTTGCACAGCCAAAGAAGCCAGGCTGGGCCGGATGATGTGGTGCACTCCTGTCATCCCAGGGGCTGGGGAGGCTGAGGCAGGAGGATCCTGATTTGGAGGCCACTCTCAGAAATTGAGCAAGACCTTAAGCAACTCAGCGAGACCCTGTCTATAAAAAATATTTATTTGAAAAGGGCTGGAGATAGGGCTCTGTAGTTAAATGACCCTGGGTTCCATCCCTTGACACCAAAAAGAAGGAAGAGGAACAGAAGAGCAAGGAGATGGAGAAGGAGAAGGAGGAGGAGGAGGAGGAGGGAATGGGGAGAAGAGAGAAGAGGAGGAAAAGGAGGAGCAGGAGGAGGAGGGAGGAAGAGGAGGAGGAGGAACAGGAGGAGGAGGGAAGGAGGACGAAGAGAGGAGGAACAGGAGGAGGAGGAGGAGGAGGAGCAAGAGGAGGAGGAGAAGCAGAAGGAGAAGGAGGAGCAGGAGGAACAGGAGGAGGAGGAGGAGGAGAATGGGGAGAAGGAAAGAGGAGGAGGAAAAAGAGGAGCAGGAGGAGGAGGGGAGGAAGAGGAGGAGGAGGAACAGGAG